>NC_084571.2:37937500-37965000 GCF_033978685.3 Nerophis lumbriciformis | reverse complement strand
TCTAATTAACGTAGTTTTTTTTATTTATATGTCCTTTTTAGGTTTGTTTGTCTGCGGATTGCGGCAAGTGTACCGCCTGCAAGGACATGATCAAATTTGGAGGAAGTGGCAAAAGCAAGCAGGCGTGCAAGAAAAGAAGGTGAGATTGTATTTATTCTTGACAATTTCTTATAAACTGTGTTCTGCGGGTACTGAATACGGTACTTTTTCATCTGGTACTGTCGGAGGCAGATATTTACATATATCCGAATTTTAGTGTTACTTATTTTCTTTCATAGTCATATTTGAAAACGGCTCGTGTTTTCCATTTCATTTTCTTTCTTTTTTCCAGCAAGTAAACTGTGTGTGTTAACCTTGAGTTCTTTGGAATGTATTATGACTAGGGAGACGTTGTGCATGTATTATGGCTAGGGAGAGGGAAGAAAAGAGGGGGTTTTGGGGTTGGGGAGACAGACCATTTTTGGCGGCGCGATAGAATGTTCTATGCTGGACTGGTCTAAAAAAAAGTATATTTGCAAAGCTTTGAAAATATACAACAAAATACCTATTCTGTCTCTGGTGGTTTTTTCAACTCAGCTTTAAGTGTCGTAAAGAGCTTGGGAGCGACTTGTGACTTGAATTCCCTGGGAGGAACAACTGGTCCAAAACGCAACAGTACCCATAGCAGACTCAGTTAGGGTGCCTTGAGGTGACGTTGCAGTTTACCATGCCAACAAAGCAAGATAGAAAACACTTGGCTGTCATTTTCACGACGTGCTACCTTGATGCTAATTTACATTGAATTTGCCATAGACGTGCTTCTGATTAGCATTTGTGATTTTTACATGGCAACTTAAACACCACCAAATTTGGTGATGAAAACAACAAAGATGCACGATCCAAACGGTTTGTGTGTAATACGTATAATACTTGCAGTGTACGCACTTTGTAGGGTGCAACAAAAGCCTGCATTCAGCTTAACACCCTATAGTCTATAAACCACTGCCATCTAACGTGTTTAAATTGCCACTCCATGCAAAGTACTATTAATACTTCCAAATGAGACTCGGAAGTGTGAGGAATCAATATATAACAGTAAGATTTTATTAGGCAAATTAATCAGAATGAGAAGTGTTAGGTTCAAACTAGGGATGTCCCGATCCAGGTTTTTGCACTTCCGATCCGATACCGATATTGTTTTTGCATTTCCGATCTGATACCAATACCGATACTGGCCTATCTGAGCATGTATTAAAGTTTAAAGTTATTTAGCCTACTTAGTTGTCAGAATCATGTTGAAAAGGGTTTTAGTACTCTTGATAACAACTAGCCAGCTGAATTAGGGGAGTTTGAATAATACACAATGGTTGGTAACAAGAAGCTGACCTGTTTATTCAAGGATAAACACAAAATAGACAAAATTATACATGACAAACAGAAATGGCATCATTGAACTAGGGCTGGGCGATATGGCCTTTTTTTAATATTGCGATATTTTAAGGCCATATCGCGATACACAATATATATCTCGATATTTTGCCTTAGCCTTGAATGAACACTTGATGCATATAATCACAGCAGTATGATGATTCTATGTGTTTTGATTGATTGATTGAGACTTTTATTAGTAGGTTGCACAGTGAAGTACATATTCCGTACAATTGACCACTAAATGGTAACACCCCAATAAGTTTTTCAACTTGTTTAAGTCGGGGTCCACTTAAATTGATTCATGATGCATATATATACTATCAGATATATACTATCATCATAATACAGTCATCACACAAGATAATCACATTGAATTATTTACATTATTTATAATCCAGGGTGTGGAGGGGGGCGCCGGATGTAAGTGTCAGAGTTTGATATGAGAATAAATCTAAAGTTAAAATATAGGGTAGAAATGCACCCATTTGCAGGAAATGTAGTCTTGATTTTCAAAATTTTCTTTCAAGGCTTGCATGTCTACATTAAAACATTCTTCTTCATACTGCATTAATATATGCTACTTTTAAACTTTCATGCAGAGAAGGAAATCACAACTAAAAAAATCACTAATCTTTTCATACGGTGTTGATGTGGAAATTTTTGCCTCAGCATTTTGATGGTGTGGACGTGTGGCACCGAATGGAGATAAGCGTCTCGACAGACGTCACAATATTTGAACAATGATGACGAAAACTGTTTTCTCGGTCGTGTCCGTGGTGTCGAAAATCGTTAAGCGCTTATTTTTTTATTTGATTTTGTGCGTGGCATAGATTTGCTATGCGCAGAGGACGCTTAAACAGTGCGCAATTGCACAGGCGAGCACCTTAGTGGGAGCGTTGCTCGCACGGCTGCGCTAGCATCACAGCTAACGTTAGCCATGCTGCTACCTCTCTGCTCGGGGAGGACGTATACGTATGTGACGTATGACGTGACAGTATGTGACGTATGACGTGACGTGTGTAAGAAGGTGCACTTGCTGTCTGTGAGAGGGAGACACAGGAAAGAGTGAGAAGAGCCTGTCGTGTAATGCCAGCAGCTAAAAGTAACTGCGTGAGAATTGTGGATGTGTTGAAGGTGTGCTGGAAAATGCGGAACGGAAATTAGGGAGCAGCAGAAAAGTGGAATGTATTATTTGAATCGGTGCGTTGGAAAACACGGACCTGAGTTTTTTTTAAACTGGATCTGGATCGGCATTTTCCCATGCCTTGCCGATACGCAATTTTTTGCAAATATCGGCAGCCGATCCGATCCAAATATCGGATCGGGACATCCCTAGTTCAAACACTGATGACTTCTATTACACAAGACAAGAAGCAAAGAGTCAAACAGAGACAGAATTCAATTTGGCTCAATTTTGAGGAGAGACGCGGCGACCGTACTCTCTGTACAGTCTTCCACCACGCTCTGACGGAAAAAGGTTTACGTCTCCTCCTCTTATTTGGATATTCAATGTTTACACAAAATCTGTTTCTACAGGAATGGGGGGTATGTAAACAGCTCTTATTTTTGGTCACATTGAAAACAAAAGAAAAAGATGGCTCGGGCTTGGGCTAGTCCTGGATTCAGCTTGAGCAGGTCTTCGATGACAATAAATAACCCCCTCCCGTCTTCTCCCATCGTACACAATGGAATTTTTCAAGCCCTTGGCTTGGTGGAACAAAGACAGCTCTCATCTGTTCACTGGAACTAAGAGAACGGAAAGTTTTTTGATAATTTACATACAATTTTCCTGACAAAAAGTACTTTATTAATCCCCAAAAGGAAATTGAGATTTTAAGCACAATCCCATTCAACATGAGACAAACATTACAGGGAGACAGAAAAAGGATCGCTGACGGGTTCTGTCGACTTCCGGTGAAAATGTGAGAAACAGGTAAACGTTGGGGAAGGGGGGAGGGTAAAAAACTACAAAGTCAAAGGCTGGACTCCAGGGAGGGGGTCCAGACTGAGGCCATGGGGGAAAAACCCATAGCAGACATAAACAAGTTACATAGAATCAACAAAACTTGCAACAGAGGGGAGAGAGTGGGAGCTACGGAGGCCGGCTGCTCCTGTATAAGCACTACTCAGCCGTCCATCGCCCCGTAAGGGGAATCAGGCTGTCCATATGCAAATTAACATTTATTAACAAATTTAAAAATACAAAGTGCACAAACTGGTACAGTTGACTATGAGTATGGATTAAAATGTGAAAGGTACCCATCCCTACATGTGGCAAACATTGTGGTGGTCTACAGCAGTGTTTTTCAACCACTGTGCCACACTGAGATACAGTCTGGTGTACCGTGGGAGATGATCTAATTTCACCTATTTGGGTTAAAAATATTTTTTGCAAAGCAGTAATTATAGTCTGCAAATGATGTGTCGGTGCTGTCTAGAGCTCGGCAGAGTAACCGTGTAATACTCTTCCATATCAGTAGGTGGCAGCAGGTAGCTAATTGCTTTGTAAATGTCGGAAACAGCGGGAGGCAGTGTGCAGGTAAAAAGGTGTCTAATGCTTAAACCAAAAATAAACAAAAGGTGAGTGCCCCTAAGAAAAGGCATTGAAGCTTAGGGAAGGCTATGCAGAGCAAAACTAAAAATGAACTGGCTACAAAGTAAACAAAAACCGAATGCTGGACGACAGCAAAGACTTACTGTGGAGCAAAGACAATGTACATCCGAACATGACATGACAATCAACAATGTCCCCACAAAGGAGGATAAAAACAACTGAAATATTCTTGAGTGCTAAAACAAAGTAGATGCGGGAAATATCGCTCAAAGGAAGACATGAAACTGCTACAGGAAAATACAGAAAAAAGAGAAAAAGCCACCAAAATAGGAGCGCAAGACAAGAACTAAAACAGTGCACACAGGAAAACCGCAAAAAAGTCCAAATAAGTCAGGGTGTGATGTGACAGGTGGTGACAGTACACCTACTTTGAGACAAGAGCTATATTGATGCATGCTTCGTTATGCTTTAAAGTCATATCCAACAACTTTTTACTGTCAACTGAGTTTCCTTTTTAATGATTTCTGCTGGTGGTGTGCCTCTGTGTTTTTTAAACGCAAAAAAATGTGCCTTGGCTCAAAAAAGGTTGAAAAACACTCATCTACAGACATGCATTTTGTGTTTGTTTCATTTGAGGCACCGCTTGGCATTCTTTATTTATTTTTGTTAACTGTTTTTCAAGATGTCCTAATCTGGCAGTCAAGGAGGCTGAGGACGACGAGAACATCGAGGAGGAAGACCTGCCTGTGGAGAAGAGCAAGAAGACGTCTCAGGTGAAGCGGAAGAAGCAAACTCAGTGCAAGCTGACGTGGATCGGCGAGCCTGTCAAGGTACTTTTGTTGTTGTTTTTTTTAGTATAGTTGAGTCTTTATTTGAAGGGACAATGCACAGAGGCATTAAGCTCAAAGACAGATATGTTCTGCACCAGATTATAACTAAATAGCTCATTTCCATATGCAGTCCCTGGCTACCTAAATTAAAGGGATACAAAAATCATGCAATAAAATCATACTATAGCATGGAATCAAATTAAGAAAAGTCATAAAATGCCCTTTCATTGACACATACCGTATTTTCCGCACCATAAGCCGCCCTGGGTTATAAGCCGCGCCTTCAATGAACGGCATATTTCAAAACTTTGTCCACCTATAAGCCGCCCCGTGTTATAAGCCGCATCTAACTGCGCTAAAGGGAATGTCAAAAAAACAGTCAGATAGGTCAGTCAAACTTTAATAATATATTAAAAACCAGCGTGATGTGGGCGCGCATGGAGTCGTACATCAACATGGACGGAGCTGCGTGAAAAAAGCCACCCGGCCTCTTCGCGTAAACTTCCCTTAACCACTCGCTCATCTTTTCTTCATCCATCCATCCCTTCGAGTTAGCTTTTATGATGACGCCGGCTGGAAAGGTCTCTTTTGGCAAGGTCTTCCTTTTGAATATCACCATGGGTGGAAGTTTCTGGCCATTAGCATGGCAAGCTAGAACCACAGTGAAGGATGACTTCTCATTCCCTGTGGTGCGAATATTCACCGTACGTGCTCCCGTTGTATCCACAGTGCGGTTCACAGGAATATCAAAAGTCAGTGGAACCTCGTCCATGTTGATAATGTTCTCTGGCCGGATCTTTTTTTCAGCTATCTTGTTTTTACAATATGCACGGAAAGTAGCCAGCTTTTCTTGAAAGTCTTTAGGCAGTTGCTGTGAAATAGTAGTCCGTGTGCGGATGGAGAGATTGCGTCTTTTCATGAACCGGAAACCTGTCGCTTAGTAGGAGCCATTTTGTGGTCTTTACAGATGTAAACACACAAAGGAAATGAAACGTAATATCCGCGCGCTTCTTCTTCTTCTACGCGGGCGGGTGGTTGCTTACAGTAGAAGAAGAAGCGCTTCCTGTTCTATGGGGGCGGGTGCTTACCTTGGCGGTTGCTTGCGTAGAAGAAGAAGCACTTCCTCTTCTACGGGGAAAAAAGATGGCGGCTGTTTACCGTAGTTGCGAGACCGAAACTTTATGAAAATGAATCTTAATATTAATCCATATATAAAGCGCACCGGGTTATAAGGCGCACTGTCAGCTTTTGAGTAAATTTGTGGTTTTTAGGTGCGGCTAATAGTGCGGAAAATACGGTACTTATTATTAGAGATGTCCGATAATGGCTTTTTTGCTGATATTGTCCAACTCTTAATTACCGATTTCGATATCAATCGATACCGATATATACAGTGGTGGAATGAACACATTATTATGCCTAATTCTGTTGTGATGCCCCGCTGGATGCATTAAACAATGTAACAAGGTTTTCCAAAATAAATCAACTCAAGTTATGGAAAAAAAAGTGCCAACATGGCACTTGCCATATTTATTATTGAAGTCACAAAGTGCATTATTTTTTTTTTAACATGCCTCAAAACAGCAGCTTGGAATTCGGGACATGCTCTCCCTTAGAGAGCATGAGGAGGTTGAGGTGGGGGGGTTAGGGAGGTGTATATTGTAGCGTCCCGGAAGAGTTAGTGCTGCAAGGGCTTCTGGGTATTTGTTCTGTTGTGTTACGGTGCGGATGTTCTCCCGAAATGTTTGTCATTCTTCAGTGACGACGTTGACATAGATTCCATCCGTTTACCTCCCATGTAACTATGCTTTTAATTTTTTACTAGCTTGCTCAAAGAGGGGCGTATTTTAGAAGTGTTGTACTAGTGATAAAGATCTTTTTAGAAGATCTGAAGGGGGAATTGTCGGAGGCAGATATTTACATATATCCGAATTTAAGTGTTACTTTTATTTCATAATCATATTACAAAACAGCTAGTGTTTTTCTTCCAATTGTGGTCTTTTGGTTGTCTGCAAAAAACTGTGTGCTTAACCTTGAGTGAGGAATGTAAGAGAGAGATAATGGGCATGTGTTTTGGCTCCCATGTAACTATTTTTTTTAATTTTTTACTAGCTTGCTCAAAGAGGGGCGTATTTTAGAAGTGTTGTACTAGTGATAAAGATCTTTTTAGAAGATCTGAAGGGGGAATTGTCGGAGGCAGATATTTACATATATCCGAATTTAAGTGTTACTTCTTTTATTTCATAATCATATTACAAAACAGCTAGTGTTTTTCTTCCAATTGTGGTCTTTTGGTTGTCTGCAAAAAAACTGTGTGCTTAACCTTGAGTGAGGAATGTAAGAAAGAGAGATAATGGGCATGTGTTTTGGCTCCCATGTAACTATGCTTTTAATTTTTTACTAGCTTGCTCAAAGAGGTGCGTATTTTAGAAGTGTTGTACTAGTGATAAAGATCTTTTTAGAAGATCTGAAGGGGGAATTGTCGGAGGCAGATATTTACATATATCCGAATTTAAGAGTTCTTTTACTTCATAATCATATTACAAAACAGCTAGTGTTTTTCTTCCAATTGTGGTCTTTTGGTTGTCTGCAAAAAACTGTGTGCTTAACCTTGAGTGAGGAATGTAAGAAAGAGAGATAATGGGCATGTGTTTTGGCTCCCATGTAACTATGCTTTTAATTTTTTACTAGCTTGCTCAAAGAGGGGCGTATTTTAGAAGTGTTGTACTAGTGATAAAGATCTTTTTAGAAGATCTGAAGGGGGAATTGTCGGGAGGCAGATATTTACATATATCCGAATTTAAGTGTTACTTCTTTTATTTCATAATCATATTACAAAACAGCTAGTGTTTTTCTTCCAATTGTGGTTTTTTGGTTGTCTGCAAAAAACTGTGTGCTTAACCTTGAGTGAGGAATGTAAGAAAGAGATAATGGGCATGTGTTTTGGCTCCCATGTAACTATGCTTTTAATTTTTTACTAGCTTGCTCAAAGAGGGGCGTATTTTAGAAGTGTTGTACTAGTGATAAAGATCTTTTTAGAAGATCTGAAGGGGGAATTGTCGGAGGCAGATATTTACTTATATCCGAATTTAAGTGTTACTTCTTTTATTTCATAATCATATTACAAAACAGCTAGTGTTTTTCTTCCAATTGTGGTCTTTTGGTTGTCTGCAAAAAAACTGTGTGCTTAACCTTGAGTGAGGAATGTAAGAAAGAGAGATAATGGGCATGTGTTTTGGCTGGAGAGACAAGACTGCGAGGGTGGGAGGAAGAGAGACTTAAGAGGGGAGAGGGTTTTGCGGGGGGGCGCGATTGAATGTTCTATGCTGGACTGGTCTCAATGTATATGCAAAGCTTTGCAAATATATTACAAAATACCTATTCTGTCTCTGGTGGTTTTTCTACTCAGCTTTAAGTGTCGTAAAGAGCTTTGGGAGCGACTTGTGACTTGAATTCCATGGGAGGAACAACTGGTCCAAAACGCAACAGTTCACAGTGTGGCGCATATTTGTAACTGTGTTAAAGTTGTTTATACGGCCACCCGCAGTGTGACCTGTATGGCTGTTGACCAAGTATGAATGGCATTCACTTGTGTGTGAAAAGCCGTAGATATTATGTGATTGGGCAGTGCCTTTAAGGTTTATTGGCGCTCTGTACTTCTCCCTACGTCCGTGTACACAGCGAAGTTTTAAAAAGTCATACATTTTACTTTTTGAAACCGATACCGATAATTTCCGATATTACATTTTAAAGAAATTATCGTCCGATAATATCGTCAGTCCGATATTATCGGCCATCTCTGACGACGATGTATCTCCTGATGTTTCAGTGCGAGGGCAAGAAGCAGTTCTACAAGAAGGTGTGTGTGAACGACGAAGCGCTGGAACTTGGGGATTGTGTCTCCGTGTCTTCAGAGGACGCGTCCTCGCCTTTGTACCTGGCAAGGTAAAGCGCTCAAGCGCGTCAAAACCTTCCATCCTCCCCGGTGCGTTCAGGACGTGCGTGTGTCCACCAGGATCACAGCGCTGTGGGAGGACAACAACGGCCAGATGTTCCACGCCCACTGGTTCCACCGCGGCACTCAAACCGTGCTGGGCGAGTCCTCGGACCCCCTGGAGCTGGTGGTGGTGGACGAGTGCGAGGACATGTCCCTCAGCTACGTGCAGGGCAAAGTCAACGTGATGTACAAGGCGCCGTCCAACAACTGGTTCATGGAGGTGAGTTGGCCACAAACGTTCACCGTTTGCGATTCTCCCGCTCACCTTTTTTTGCGTCAGGGCGGCGTGGACATGGACGTCAAGGTGATCGAAGACGACGGGAAGAGTTTCTTCTATCAGTTCTGGTACGACACGGACATCGCCCGCTTCGAGACGCCGCCCGAGACCACGCCGTCGGAGGACTGCAAGTTCAGGTGGGTGGTGTGTGAAATGTGTCGCCGCTCCTCTAATCCCTGTTTTTTATTTATTTTTATTTTCTTTAATTGCAGCTTCTGCAGCAGCTGTGTAAGGATTAAAGATCGCGAGGAGCGAGCGACGCCTCGTGCCTTTGAGCCTCTGGATGACGAGCACGACTCCAAGGTGTTCTACGCTTTGGCCTGCTTTAAAGGAGAACAGTTCCGGGTGGGAGACGGCGTCTACATGCCCCCCGAGGCGTTCAACTTCAGGTGAGCATCGTCTTTAGGAAACATTTTCATACTTTTTTTTTTTAATTTACCGTATTTTTCGGACTATAAGTCGCAGTTTTTTTTCATAGTTTGGTCGGGCTCCAGTGCGACTTATGTTTTTTTCCTTCTTTATTATGCATTTTTGGCAGGTGCGACTTATACTCCGAAAAATACGGTGTGTGTATATATATATATATATATATATATATATATATATATACACACACACACACAGTGTTTCCCACAGGACAGGCATCTATTTGTGGTGGTGTGGGCGGGGGGTGGCGGCGGTGGCAGCGGCGATGACCAAGAACGCGGAGTTGGAATATAAGTACAACACTTTATGTACATATTTAGCTCATTAAAATTACCGACAGGAAGGCGAGAAACACTTTATTTCAACAGACTCTGGCGCCGTACCTGTCGTCAAAACTCCAAAGACCGACTGCACAGTTGCGCTAACAAAATAAGAGTCTCAGAAAGCTGGCGTGCACAAGCTAGCAAGCTACGGAGTTTGCCGACAATGTATTTCTTGTAAAGTGTATACAAAGGAGCTGGACAAATAAGATGCCAAAAACCAACCACTTTCATGTGGTATTGGACAGAAAGGAGGAATTTTTTCTCCTCCATTTGAAAATGCGGACTTTATCAGCACCACTGTCTGATTCCTATCAATGCAAGTCATCAGAATCAGGTAATACACCAACTTATATTGTATTCTTGTCTTCATGAAAGAAAGGAATCTATGTGTTAAACATGCTTGTATTATCTTTAAACACCCTTAACTTGTTAACAATATTAACTATATGTATTAAACATACTTGTGTTATCATTAAACACCTTTAATTTATTAACAATATTAACTATATGTGTTAAACATGCTTGCATTATCATTAAACACCTTTAACTTGTTAACAAAAACATATATTTCATAAATAAGTCAATATAAATTATATATATGAATGAGGTAGATCCCCACGACTTGATCAATTGAAAAGTAGCTCGCCTGCAGAAAAAGTGTGAGCACTCCTGAGTTACACCCATCTGAACAGGTCAGCCACCTGTTTAAAGCCCGATCACAGTTGAAATCTTGAAATGAAGGGCCTTAAATGGCCAAAACATTAACCTGGACAACATTTTAACAGCTGGTTGGCTCAGATTTTATTCTTTTCATTGCATTCACATGCTGCAGTGGACAGTGGACAATTTAGCTTCAGTATTAATGTAGTATCTGAAGCACCGTCTCCACGTGTGTTTATTGACAACAGGGTTATAACCTGGACACGTTAGCTCGTCGGTATGAAAACAGGAGACTGTTACTACTTAATGAAGCAGCGTCAGGCTGCTCACCGTCAGTGAAACGCTCGGTGAAATCGCGGATTAATGTTAAATATATGACGATCCGCGAGCGATGCAGCTATAACCTATATTACCCTCGTATTTTGATCCGGTCGGTCCGTTCTTTTATTTCGTCTTCGTCTTCTTCTTCTTCTGGCCCACCAGGTGAATTAAGTGCTATTGGCGGAGTTACAATGCATAGTAGGCTACCGCCACCTACTGCACCGGAGTTGTAACTACAAGGTACATTCACAGACAGAGTCCCATTGCTTTTATGAGCGGTCGAGCGAGTCAAAAGCCGAAAAATCCATTTGTGGCGGACGTAATTCTTTCGTGGCGGGCCGCCACAAATAAATGAATGTGTGGGAAACACTGATATATATATATATATATATATATATATATATATATATATATATACATATATATACACCACAAAACACTGTCAACACAATATTCAAGCTGGATCTACAAAGTGAAAACCATTTCATGTGACTACCTCTTGAAGCTCATGGAGAGAATGCCAACAGTGTGCAAAGCAGTAATCAGAGCACAGGGTGGCTATTTTGAAGAAACTAGAACATAAAACATGTTTTCAGTTATTTCACCTTTTTAGTTAAGTACATAACTCCACATGTGTTCATTCATAGTTTTGATGTGACAATCTACAATGTAAATCAGGGGTCCCCAAACTGCGGCCCGCGGGCCGGATCCGGCCCCCCAGCATCCAAACCCCGGCCCACGGGAAGTCCCAAGTTTAAAAAAGAAAAAAGTTATTTTTATTTTTTTTAAATATTTTCTTTCTAATCTATTTTCTACCGCTTGTTACTCTCGGTGTCTCCTAGCCGCTCAGGCAAATCATATTGTCTAAAAATGAATTTTCCCTTCGATAACGTGACAATGTTAAATGTCAAAACGGGGGTGTGTGGGTGTGGCCTCACCTGCCATCATGGAAAGAAGAAAAATGTAAAAAGAAAAATAATTTATTAAATTGTTGTATGTATCCAGTGATTATACTATAAAGTTATTTTCCATTTAACTTCACCAGTTTTAGATTATTTTTATTTAAAATCGCTGAATTTTCACATTTGCCGTTCAAATACTGAGAAGAGACGGTGCGGTGAACAGCAGCGAGTTGAGGCACGTCACTCAGTTGTGCCACATGGATTGCGGACTCTGCTAACTGCTGGCCTGCTGTGCAGTGAGACCGTATTGCTATATGAATTATATTATACATTTCCATAGTTTAGTTAGCTGAGGTATATAATGTACAGTGTATTTTGTCAACAACTGTATGTGTGTGACGTATTTCTTGTGCTGAGCGATCATAAAACGGCTGCAAAAGACGCACTGGCTGAGGCTCGCAGTAATCCCGCCTCCTGCACCCCCGCCGTAGAATGCAACCCCTGACGGGAGTGTTATATCAACTAAAGCCCACACTTAAACTTTCCACGTGCAAGATTGAATCTATTTAAAAAAGTTATTTCATAAGAAGCCAAAAAGTGCAAAAACAATAATGTTCGTGTTGGAGGAGTTGTGAATGACTGCAGGGCCACAACATTAGGTACACCTGCACTCTGCAGGTGTACCTAATTCACAACTCCTCCAACACGAACAGTATTGTTTTTGCACTTTTTGGCTTCTTATTAAATAACTTTTGTAACCTATTTTTATGGGCTTTCCTCTTTGTGACGTTAAGTTCCTGTTATGCGCTGTTATACAGTATATGCTTTGAGCTCTTATTTTGAAGGCGCTAAGAGCGGAAGTGATGACACGTTGGAGTGGAGCGGAGGTTTTTGAAAGAAGGTAAATAAAGTGGTCCTCGTGTAAAGTGGAGCCTCCGTGTTTGTTATTTTGTAGTTTCATACAGTATAGGCGACATTTATAAACCCTCGGTTACACTTTTTTAAATAGATTCAATCTTGCACGTGGAAAGTTTAGGTGAGGGCTTTAGTTGATATAACACTCCCGTCAGGGGGTGCATTCTACGGCGGGGGTGCATTAATCCAGCACAATAGCAGCGCATGGACTTCATTTATAAGTAAAGGTAAGACCATAATAAAGTTTTTTTTATTAAATGTGCGTTTTTGTGTGCTACAGTTTGTATGTGTAAAGTTAAAGTTAAGTTAAAGTACCAAAGATTGTCACACACACACTAGGTGTAATGAAATTTGTCCTCTGCATTTGACCCATCCCCTTGATCACCCCCTGGGAGGGGAGGGGAGCAGTGGGCAGCAGCGGCGCCACGCCCGGGAATAATTTTTGGTGATTTAACCCCCAATTCCATGCCTTGATGCTGAGTGCCAAGCAGGGAAGAATGCTGGTATGAGCTTTTAAACATAACCCGTTAACTGCTGCCAATCAAATGGTGAATAAGATACTCTTTAGGGTTCATATGTTTGTAAATATATATATATATATATATATATTATTTATTTATTTTTATTTTTTTATTTTTTTTATTTCTCTTTATGCGTTATTTACATAACTAGTGTCTGACTCAATGGTGACCTCTCCAGGTAAAATCTATTATTCCTCAATTTGCTTCAAGACATGTATTAATGTGGAGTGTGTGTGTGTGTGTGTGTCATAGTGTGAAAGCAGCCAGTCCGGTCAAGCGCTCCCACAGAAAAGAGGACGTGGACGAGGATTTGTATCCGGAGTACTACAGGAAGTCCTCAGACTACATCAAGGGCTCCAACCTGAACGCCCCAGACCCGTTCCGCATCGGGCGCATCAAGGAGATCTTCTGTCACCGACGTAGCAACGGCAAAGCGGACGCGTCGGAGGTCAAACTGCGACTGCACAAGTTTTACAGGTAACAAGTTGACTTTTTTAATGTTTTTTATTTATCATCTAATCGCTTACGAGTCTTCTATCAGGCCTGAGAACACACACAAGGGAGTGAAGGCCAGCTACCACACGGACATCAATCAGCTCTACTGGAGTGACGAGGAGGTCACTGTCAGCATGTCGGAGGTGCTCGGACAATGTCGGGTGGAATACGGCGAAGACCTCAACCAGACGGTCCAAGAGTATTCTAGCGGAGGACCTGACTGCTTTTATTTCTTGGAGGTACGTCGCACACTTGACACTTTTTTCTTTTTTTTTTGGATCGCAGCCTGGAAATAACTGTTGCTTTTACAGGCTTATAACGCCAAATCTAAGAGCTTCGAGGATCCTCCCAACCACGCTCGCTCAGCTATGCGCAAAGGAAAGGGCAAAGGGAAAGGTGAGTAGAAACACACAAAAAAGCCGCTGTTTACCAACCACAGTAACACAACTTAATTGGCAAAAAAATAAACTTTATTTTAATGGATATGAAAATTACATAAGTGAAAAATCATGTTTTTTAATTACATGATTTTCTGTTTTTAATTTATATTAACACATTTGAAATAAACACATTTTTATTCATTTAAATTTCTGTTAAAATTACCGTATTTTCCGCACCATAAGGCGCCCTGGGTTAAAAGCCGCGCCTTCAATGAACGGCATATTTCAAAACTTTGTCCACCTATAAGCCGCCCCGTGTTGTAAGCCGCATCTAACTGCGCTAAAGGAATGTCAAAAAAACAGTCAGATAGGTCAGTCAAACTTTAATAATATATTAAAAACCAGCGTTCTAACAACTCTGTTCACTCCCAAAATGTACGCAAATGTGCAATCACAAACATACGTATATCAACATGGACAGAGCTGCGTGAAAAAAGCCACCCGGCCTCTTCGCGTAAACTTAAACTTACCTTAACCACTCGCTCATCTTTTCTTCATCCATCCCTTCGAGTTAGCTTTTATGATGACGCCGGCTGGAAAGGTCTCTTTTGGCAAGGTCTTCCTTTTGAATATCACCATGGGTGGAAGTTTCTGGCCATTAGCATGGCAAGCTAGAACCACAGTGAAGGATGACTTCTCATTCCCTGTGGTGCGAATATTCACCGTACGTGCTCCCGTTGTATCCACAGTGCGGTTCACAGGAATATCAGTTGCTGTGAAATAGTAATCCGTGTGCGGATGGAGAGATTGCGTCTTTTCATGAACCGGATCCTTGTCGCTTAGTAGGAGCCATTTTGTGGTCTTTACAGATGTAAACACACAAAGGAAATGAAACGTACGGTGATATCCGCGCGCTTTTTCTTCTTCTACGCGGGCGGGTGGTTGCTTACAGTAGAAGAAGAAGCGCTTCCTGTTCTATGGGGGCGGGTGCTTACCTTGGCGGTTGCTTGCGTAGAAGAAGAAGCGCTTCCTGTTCTACCGGGAAAAAAGATGGCGGCTGTTTACCGAAGTTGCGAGACCGAAACTTTATGAAAATGAATCTTAATATTTATCCATATATAAAGCGCACCGGGTTATAAGGCGCACTGTCAGCTTTTGAGAAAATTTGTGGTTTTTAGGTGCGCCTTATAGTGCAGAAAATACGGTAAACTTTTTTTGTTTAGTTTTTTTCTTACAAATGGCAGGATTTCACAAAAATATTTGCTTGAAATGATTTACTCAGGCTCCAGCACCCCCCCGCGACCCCAAAAGGGACAAGCGGTAGAAGATGGATGTTCCAGACTATAGAGCGCATGGGTATATAAGCCGCACCCACTACATTTTAGGGGGGGGGGGAATATTTTCTACATATTCGTCGCACCCGACTATAAGTGGCCTAGTATCCCTACTCAGTGGCCTAGTGGTTATAGTGTCCGCCCTGAGATGGGTAGGTTGTAGAGATGCGCGGATAGGCAATTATTTCATCCGCAACCGCATCACAAAAGTCGTCAACCATCCGCATGCACCCGAACTAACATTTAATCAAGACCGCACCCGCCCGTTGTTATATATCTAATATAGACGATGCAAGGCATTAGTGAGGTTATAAAGCTTTTGCCTGTTAAAGAAAGGAGACTGATCCAATGGAGCAGAGATATTCAATGCGTGCCACGCTGTCACGGCCCAGACGCACACCAGTGCGCAATCATCTGGGAGCCGCGCTGAGCGCACCTCCAAGCGCGTGGAGGTGCGATGTCCCTCGCACCCGCGGCGGCTCGCGCCCGAGGCTTCAGCGCGCACCGCGGCAGCCTAGCCCTCGCGGCTCTCGCTGCCGGCGACGGCCGGGTATGGGCCCGACGCTCCAGCGCCATCCATTTTCAGGGCTAGTTGATTCGGCAGGTGGGTTGTTACACACTCCTTAGTGGGTTCCGACTTCCATGGCCACCGTCCTGCTGTCTATATCAACCAACACCTTTTCTGGGGTCTGATGAGCGTCTGCATCGGGCGCCTTAACCCGGCGTTCGGTTCATCCCGCAGCGCCAGTTCTGCTTACCAAAAGTGGCCCACTCGGCTCACCAGGGTGAGCCCCACTCCTTTCGTGAGCGCACTGCGCGCGGAGTGACCCCTGTTACGCGCCCCCGGCAACGGGGGTTGCGGGCAGGTAAGCTGCGCGGGCGGAGCGCGCGGAGTGACCCCTGTTACGAGCCCCCGGCCACGGGGGTGGCGGGCAGGTAAGCTGCTTACCTGCTGCGCGTGACGCCGGCCGTGGCGGAGGCGGGGTGTCGGTGCGGTGGGCGCGGTGGTGACCCTGGACGTGCGTCGGGCCCTTCTCGTGGATCACCTCAGCTACGGCTCCCGGTGGGGCCCTCTCGGGGGAAGGGGCCTCGGTCCCGGACCCCGGCGAGGCGTCCCTTCTCCGCTCCGTAAAAGTGTCCATCTCCTTTTTTTTTTCTTCTTCTGTTGTGGCATATGCTGCAGGTGCCTGCTCGTTTTGTTGTGTTATTCTAACAGTGACTCTGGTGGTTTGCAGGTAAAGGCAAAGGGAAGTCCGCAGCTGCTCAGGAAACGTCCGAGCACCCCACTGAGCCTCAGCCGCCCAAAGTTCCAAAGTACCGCACGCTGGACGTCTTCTCGGGCTGTGGAGGACTTTCCGAAGGCTTCCACCAGGCTGGTAAAACCCCCACACGTGACGTTTTGACCCTGGCCAGTTGCCGCACACGTTCCTTTGCCTGTGAAAGGTGTTTCCGACACGGAGTGGGCCATCGAGATGTGGGAGCCGGCGGCGCAGGCCTTCAGGCTCAACAACCCCGGCACCACGGTCTTCACCGAGGACTGCAACGTCCTGCTCAAGCTGGTCATGTCGGGCGAGAAGACCAACTCTCTGGGCCAGAAGCTGCCGCAGAAAGGCGACGTGGAAATGCTGTGCGGAGGACCGCCCTGCCAAGGCTTCAGTGGCATGAACCGCTTCAACTCCCGCACCTACTCCAAGTTCAAGAACTCTCTGGTGGTCTCCTACCTCAGGTGAGGGACCCTCGACTTCAACGCCACGCCTTGTCAGGGTTGTTAACTTAACGTGGTTCTCCTTGTGTTGCAGTTACTGTGACTATTACAGGCCAAAGTTCTTCCTGCTGGAGAACGTGAGGAACTTTGTGTCCTTCAAAAGTTCAATGGTTCTCAAATTGACCCTGCGCTGTCTTGTCAGGATGGGTTACCAGTGCACCTTCGGAGTCCTGCAGGTCAGTACTTTCCCTTTTCATTCATTTCTTATCCTTTTTAGGAGTTTGCTTTTCCATGCAACTTTTCCGCTTGCCTACTATATACAGGGTTGATACGGGTGCTTAAAAACCTTGAAAATGCTAGGATTTTAATTGTGTTTTCAAGGTTTGAAAAATGCTAGGATTTTAATGTTTTCAAAGTTTGAAAAATGCTTGGATTTTAATGTTGTTTTCAAGGTTTGAAAAATGCTAGGATTTTAATGTTGTGTTTTCAAGACTTGAAGAATAATTGGATTTTAATGTTTTCAAGGTTTGAAAAATGCTTGGATTTGTATGTGTTTTCAAGGAATGCAACATTGTAGGATTTTAATGTTTTCAAGATTTGAAAAATGCTAGGATTTTAATGTTGTGTTTTCAAGGCTTGAAGAATAATTGGATTTTAATGTTTTCAAAGTTTGAAAAATGCTTGGATTTGAATGTTTTCAAGGTTTGAAAAATTCTAGGATTTTAATGTTGTGTTTTCAAGGTTTGAAAAATGCTTGGAATTTAATGTTTTCAAGGCTTGAAAAATTCTAGGATTTTAATGTTTTCAAAGTTTGTAAAATTCTAGGATTTTAATGTTTTCAAAGTTTGAAAAATTCTAGGATTTTAATGTTTTCAAGGCTTGAAAAATGCTAGAATTTTAATGTGTTTTCAAGGTTTGAAAAATGCTAGGATTTTAATGTTGTGTTTTCAAGGCTTGAATAATTGGATTTTAATGTTTTCAAGGTTTGAAAAATGCTTGGATTTTAATGTTGTTTTCAAGGAATGAAACATTCTAGGATTTTAATGTTTTCAAGGTTTAAAAAATGCTTGGATTTTAATGTGTTTTCAAGGCTTGAAAAATGCTTGGATTTTAATGTTTTCAAGGTTTGAAAAATGCTAGGATTTTAATGTTGTGTTTTCAAGGCTTGAAGAATAATTGGATTTTAATGTTTTCAAGGTTTGAAAAATGCTTGGATTTTAATGTTTTCAAGGCTTGAAAAATGCTTGGATTTTAATGTTGTTTTCAAGGTTTGAAAACTTCTAGGATTTTAATGTTTTCAAGGTTTGAAAAATGCTAGAATTTTAATGTTGTGTTTTCAAGGTTTGAAAAATGCTTGGATTTTGATGTGTTCAAGGTTTGAAAAATGCTTGGAATTTAATGTTTTCAAGGCTTGAAAAATTCTAGGATTTTAATGTTTTCAAAGTTTGTAAAATTCTAGGATTTTAATGTTTTCAAAGTTTGAAAAATTCTAGGATTTTAATGTTTTCAAGGCTTGAAAAATGCTAGAATTTTAATGTGTTTTCAAGGTTTGAAAAATGCTAGGATTTTAATGTTGTGTTTTCAAGGCTTGAATAATTGGATTTTAATGTTTTCAAGGTTTGAAAAATGCTTGGATTTTAATGTTGTTTTCAAGGAATGAAACATTCTAGGATTTTAATGTTTTCAAGGTTTAAAAAATGCTTGGATTTTAATGTGTTTTCAAGGCTTGAAAAATGCTTGGATTTTAATGTTTTCAAGGTTTGAAAAATGCTAGGATTTTAATGTTGTGTTTTCAAGGCTTGAAGAATAATTGGATTTTAATGTTTTCAAGGTTTGAAAAATGCTTGGATTTTAATGTTTTCAAGGCTTGAAAAATGCTTGGATTTTAATGTTGTTTTCAAGGTTTGAAAACTTCTAGGATTTTAATGTTTTCAAGGTTTGAAAAATGCTAGAATTTTAATGTTGTGTTTTCAAGGTTTGAAAAATGCTTGGATTTTGATGTGTTCAAGGTTTGAAAAATGCTTGGAATTTAATGTTTTCAAGGCTTGAAAAATTCTAGGATTTTAATGTTTTCAAAGTTTGTAAAATTCTAGGATTTTAATGTTTTCAAAGTTTGAAAAATTCTAGGATTTTAATGTTTTCAAGGCTTGAAAAATGCTAGAATTTTAATGTGTTTTCAAGGTTTGAAAAATGCTAGGATTTTAATGTTGTGTTTTCAAGGCTTGAATAATTGGATTTTAATGTTTTCAAGGTTTGAAAAATGCTTGGATTTTAATGTTGTTTTCAAGGAATGAAACATTCTAGGATTTTAATGTTTTCAAGGTTTAAAAAATGCTTGGATTTTAATGTTGTGTTTTCAAGGCTTGAAAAATGCTTGGATTTTAATGTTTTCAAGGTTTGAAAAATGCTAGGATTTTAATGTTGTGTTTTCAAGGCTTGAAGAATAATTGGATTTTAATGTTTTCAAGGTTTGAAAAATGCTTGGATTTTAATGTTTTCAAGGCTTGAAAAATGCTTGGATTTTAATGTTGTTTTCAAGGTTTGAAAACTTCTAGGATTTTAATGTTTTCAAGGTTTGAAAAATGCTAGAATTTTAATGTTGTGTTTTCAAGGTTTGAAAAATGCTTGGATTTTGATGTGTTCAAGGTTTGAAAAATGCTTGGATTTTAATGTTGTGTTTTCAAGGTTTGAAAAATGCTTGGATTTTAATGTTGTGTTTTCAAGGTTTGAAAAATGCTAGGATTTTAATGTTGTGTTTTCAAGGTTTGAAAAATGCTAGGATTTTAATGTTGTGTTTTCAAGGTTTGAAAAATGCTAGGATTTTAATGTTGTGTTTTCAAGGCTTGAAGAATAATTGGATTTTAATGTTTTCAAGGTTTGAAAAATGCTTGGATTTTAATGTTGTTTTCAAGGTTTGAAAAATGCTAGGATTTTAATGTTGTGTTTTCAAGGCTTGAAGAATAATTGGATTTTAATGTTTTCAAGGTTTGAAAAATGCTTGGATTTTAATGTTGTTTTCAAGGTTTGAAAAATGCTTGGATTTTAATGTTTTCAAGGTTTGAAAAATTCTAGGATTTTAATGTTTTCAAGGCTTTTGGAAAAACTGGAAAATTGATCTTGAAAGTCTTTAAAAAGTGCTTGAATTTGGTCGTGGGAAAGGCATACGAACCCTGTTTATAGCAACTAATCATTTATTTTATTGGCTTTATAGATTGGTTGATACATTTGAATAAGAATCTGGACATGAACACATTACATATCAACTTAAACAAAATATGTAGCAATTTAATATTAATAAAATGATCCCGGGGGCCCCATCAAGTCATAAAAATAGGGTCCCACAGTGAATTTTTGGGGGAAATCAAAATTTAAGATATTGTACCGGCAAGTGCATTACTTTGAAGTTCACCAATAATTGATCATTAATAATTTGATAATAATTTTTTTTCCTAGCATGCACACATCGCACTGTATGGAATGGCCTCAATCTCGTTACCTTGCGTAATGACAATAAAGCTGATTCTGATTCTGATTCTGATTGACCCGACAAATATAAACAAAACAAAACACCGGTAAAAAGCGATAATCGAGAGGGAAAATAACAAAAAAGCAAACTGGCGGTAAAAATACAAATAAAAAAAACTGCATCTGGGAGACGCGCGGACTTCCGGAAATACGCATCCTTTCTGATTTCAATGCGTAAAAAGACAGTGCGTTAACGTTTATTTTTTCCCTTTTCCCTTCTTTTTCATCGTTTTGTTTTTTTTCTTTTGTCTTTTGCATTTTGTTCTTTAATCATTTTTTTCTTCTCTTCCTCCTTTCTTCCCTTTTTAGTAGTTTTTCTTTTTTTCTTTGCCTTTTGTTCTTGTCTTTCTCCATTTGAGTTCTTTCAGCATTTTCTTTTTTTTCTTTCTTTGCTTTTTCCTCCCTTACTCTTTTTCTTTATTTTAAAATGTTATTTTTCTTCTCGCTTTTCCTTATTTTATTTGTTCTCTTTTTTACTTTTTCTCTCATCTTTCTTTGTTTCCTTATATCACTCTTTTCTCCTTCCTTTCCTTTATCATTTTTTTATTTTATTTCTATTTTCTTCTCTCTTTTCTATTTTCCCTTTTTTTTTTTTTCTATTTTCTTCCCTCCTCTTTTCTATTTTCCCTTTTTTTTTTTTTTTCTATTTTCTTCTCTCCTCTTCTATTTTCCCTTTTTTTTTTTTTTCTATTTTCTTCTCTCTTTTCTATTTTCCCTTTTTTTTTTTCTATTTTCTTCTCTCCTCTTTTCTATTATCCCTTTTTTTTTTCTCTATTTTCTTCTCTCCTCTTTTCTATTTTCCCTTTTTTTTTTTTCTCTATTTTCTTCTCTCCTCTTTTCTATTTTCCCTTTTTTTTTTTTTTCATGTACATTAGTCACTTTGTCTGGAAAGGCATTAGCAATATCAATAATTAATTTGTTGTTTTTTATAATGCCATACTTTTCATTTATATGAAGGTATAGGTTACATTAAAGATGTGCATGCTAGGTCAGAAGCTATGGTGACAAAACATGATTTAAAAAAAAAAAACGTTATATACTTCACACTTTTATTTGATCTATTTCGCATTATTGGTGCTAAAGTCAACAAATGACATTTTACCATCAAGTCAATGTGTCTCATTAGCCCAGTCCTTCTCAAATAATGGGGTGCTGTCCATGTGACCTCGGTGAACATGCTATTTTTTTGCCGTAACAGAATAAATTAAAAAACTTTTCAATTTTATAGAGTATATTTTCTTCTACCTAGGGGGTACTTAATGGAAATGATTTGAGAAGCACACCGTTAATCCGACAATGCTCCTTTTTAATTGCCATCTCACATTGTCTTTGTTGAACAGGCTGGTCAGTACGGCGTGGCCCAGACTCGCCGCAGGGCCATCATCCTGGCCGCCGCTCCCGGCGAGAAGCTGCCGCTTTACCCCGAGCCGCTCCACGTCTTTGCTCCCAGAGCCGTGTCCCTCAGCGTGGTGGTGGACGAGAAGAGATACGTCAGTAACGTCACGCGGTAAGCTTGATGGAATACGGCAGACCTTCAGCAAAATACGCACACGCGGCCCGTTAAGATTTTCTACATAATTTTTTAAAGACCTTTTAACATGTGCAGTGCTGTTTTTAAATGACCCTAAGTCTTGAACTATAGATATACACTATATTGCCAAAAGTATTTGGCCACCTGCCTTGACTCACATATGAACTTGAAGTGCCATCCCATTCCTAACCCATAGGGTTCAATATGACACCTTTTGCAGCTATTACAGCTTCAACTCTTCTGGGAAGGGCTGTCCACAAGGTTGCAGAGTGTGTTTATAGGAATTTTCCACCATTCTTCCAAAAGCGCATTAGTGAGGTCACACACTGAGAAGGCCTGGCTCTCAGTCTCCGTTCTAATTCATCCCAAAGGTGTTCTATCGGGTTCAGGTCAGGACTCTGTGCAGGCCAGTCAAGTTCATCCACACCAGACTCTGTCATCCATGTATATATCATTTATACACACTAGGGTTGTACGGTATACCGTTATTAGTATAGTACCGCGATACTAATGAATCATTAGTACTGGTCCCGGGCCAGGTTTTACGAGCAGAGGAGCATGTTTGGCAGCGCACACACACGGAGTACTTACAAGCAGACACAATGTGTAGACAGAAAAGGGAGAACGGACGCATTTTGGTGTAAAAAGTAAAGATAAAGGTGAAGTTATAACACTGAAACACCCTCAGGAAGAGGTGCTTTAAGACATGGCCAACGTCCATCTGCAGTGTTTTAGCTACTCCTTAATCACTAATCCTGGTCTCCATGGCAACAAAGTAAGTTTCTTACAAGTATCATTATCACTGGAGGACGAGGAATAGCTAAACATGCTTCACTACACGCCGTAGCTCACCGGCGTCACAATGTAAACAAACGCCATGGGTGGATCTACACCTGACATCCACTGTAATGATACCAAGTACAGGTGTGTATCTAGTCGATACTACTATGATTACGTCTATTTTTTAGCATCACATCTTCTTGTTTTTTTTTTAATGTATATTATGTTTATAAAGTCAGTAAATATGTCCCTGGACACATGAGGACTTTGAATATGACCAATGTATGATCCTGTAACTACTTGGTATCAGATTGATACCCAAATGTGTGGTATCATTCAAAACTAATGTCAAGTATCAAAGAAGAGAAGAATAAGTGATTATTACATTTTAACAGAAGTGTAGATAGAACATGTTAAAAGAGAAAATAAGCAGATATTAACAGTAAATGAACAAGTAGATTAATAATCAATTTTTACAGTTTGTCCTTAATAATGTGTACAAAATAATAGGTGTATAAATGACACAATATGTTACTGCATACGACTAATTAGGAGTCTGTTTGTTTACTTACTACTAAAAGACAAGTTGTCTAGTATGTTCACTATTTTATTTAAGGACTAAATTACAATAATAAACATGTTAAATGTACTGTAAGATTTTTATTAAAATAAAGCCAATAATGACATTTTTGTGGTCCCCTTTTATTTAGAAAAGTATCGAAATAATTTTAGTACCAGTACCAAAATATTGGTATCGTTACAACTAGAGATGTCCGATAATGGCTTTTTTGCCGATATTCCGATATTGTCCAACTCTTAATTACCGATACCGATATATACAGTCGTGGAATTAACACATTAGTATGCCTAATTTTGTTGTGATGCCCCGCTGGATGCATTAAACAATGTAACTCAAGTTATGGAAGAAAAAAAATGCCAACATGGCACTGCCATATTTATTATTGAAGTCACAAAGTGAATTATTTTTTTTAACATGCCTCAAAACAGCAGCTTGGAATTTGGGACATGCGGGGGGGGGTGTATATTGTAGCGTCCCGGAAGAGTTAGTGCTGCAAGGGTTTCTGGGTATTTGTTCTGTTGTGTTACGGTGCGGATGTTCTCCCGAAATGTGTTTGTCATTCTTGTTTGGTGTGGGTTCACAGTGTGGCGCATATTTGTAACAGTGTTAAAGTTGTTTATACGGCCACCCTCAGTGTGACCTGTATGGCTGTTGACCAAGTATGCCTTGCATTCACTTGTGTGTGTGTGAAAAGCCGTAGATATTATGTGACTGGGCCGGCACGCAAAGGCAGTGCCTTTAAGGTTTATTGGCGCTCTATACTTCTCCCTACGTCCGTGTACACAGCGGCCTTTTAAAAAGTCATACTTTTTACTTTTTGAAACCGATACCGATAATCTCTAGTTACAACACTAATACACACACACATTGGCCCCCCCCAGACACATTTCCTTCTCTCAATGTGGCCCCCGAGTCCAAATATTTGCCCAGTTCTGTGATTGTGCAGCTTGTAGAAATCTACTAACCACTAAAACTCCTAATTGTCAAGGTACGAGTGCTGACGGGCACTCGGGAGAACTGCGGTTCGTTGCGAGTAAAACACAAATTCCAACATCTGCATGGTTTTTCTTGGGTTTTCAGAAGCAACGGCGGCATCTACAGAACCATCACGGTCCGAGACACCATGTCCGACCTGCCGGAGATCCGCAACGGGGCCGCCGCCCTGGAGATCTCGTACAACGGGGAGCCTCAGTCCTGGTTCCAGAGGCAGATCCGGGGCACGCAGTACCAGCCCATCCTCAAGGATCACATCTGCAAGGTGAGCCTTTTTTTTTAACTCCCATGTTTTGGGAAATGAGGCGTCCGCTCATGTTTGTTGTGCGTCAGGACATGAGCGCCCTGGTGGAGGGCCGCATGCGACACATCCCCCTGGCCCCCGGCTCCGACTGGAGGGACCTGCCCAACCTGGAGGTGCGCGTGAAGGACGGCACCATGACCAAGAAGCTGCGCTACTCGCACGCCGACAAGAAAAACGGGCGCAGCAGCACGGGCGCGCTCAGGGGCGTCTGCACTTGTGCCGGAGGTGGGCGGAGCTTCCGAGCGCCATCCGATAGCAGCCTGTAATGGAGTTGACACAGTTTGGTCTGGTTGCCAGGGAAACCGTGCGACCCGGCGGACAGGCAGTTCAACACGCTGATCCCCTGGTGTCTGCCGCACACGGGCAACCGCCACAACCACTGGGCGGGGCTCTACGGCCGGCTGGAGTGGGACGGCTTCTTCAGCACCACCGTCACCAACCCGGAGCCCATGGGGAAGCAGGTAGAGCCTCCTGATTGGCTCTTTGATTACACTTAAACACATACAAGACTCCCAGAGGAGTTTCATGCTCGTGTTGTCACGATGCCAATATTTTGGTACTTTTCTAAATGAAGGGGACCACAAAAAAATTTAATTATTGGCTTTATTTTAACAAAAAATCTTAGGGTACATGAAACATATGTTTATTATTTTAATTACGTCCTTAAATAAAATAGTGAACATACTAGACAACTTGTCTTTTAGTAGGAAGTAAAGAAACAAAGACTCCTAATTAGTCTGCTGACGTATGCAGTAACATATTGCAGTGTTTCCCACACATTCATTTATTTGTGGCGGCCCGCCACGAAAGAATTACGTCCGCCACAAATGGATTTTTCGGCTTTTGACTCGCTCGACCGCTCATAAAAGCAATGGGACTCTGTCTGTGAATGTACCTTGTAGTTACAACTCCAGTGCAGTAGGTGGCGGTAGCCTACTATGCATTGTAACTCCGCCAATAGCACTTAATTCAGCTGGTGGGCCAGAAGAAGAAGAAGACGGCGGAGTAAACTAACTGACCGACCGGATCAAAATACGAGGGTAATATAGGTTGTAGGTAGATAAGTTATAGCTGCATCGCTCGCGGCTCGTCATATATTTAACGTTAATCCGCGATTTCACCGAGCGTTTCACTCGCGGTGAGCAGCCTGACACTGCTTCATTAACACCGCCGCTGTTGTCACGTCACGTGTTACCATACCGACGAGCTAACGTGTCCAGGTTATAACCCTGTTGTCAATAAACACACGTGGAGACGGTGCTTCAGATACTGCATTAATACTGAAGATAAATTGTCCACTGTCCACTGCAGCATGTGAATGCAATGAAAAGAATAAAATCTGAGCCAACCAGCTGTTAAAATGTTGTCCAGGTTAATGTTTTGGCCATTAAAGGCCCTTCATTTCAAGATTTCAACTGTGATCGGGCTTTAAACAGGTGGCTGACCTGTTCAGATGGGTGTAACTCAGGGGTGCTCACACTTTTTCTGCAGGCGAGCTACTTTTCAATTGATCAAGTCGTGGGGATCTACCTCATTCATATATATCATTTATATTGACTTATTTATGAAATATATGTTTTTGTTAACAAGTTAAAGGTGTTTAATGATAATGCAAGCATGTTTAACACATATAGTTAATATTGTTAATAAATTAAAGGTGTTTAATGATAATACAAGTATGTTTAATACATATAGTTAATATTGTTAACAAGTTAAAGGTGTTTAAAGATAATGCAAGCATGTTTAACACATATTGTTAATAAATTAAAGGTGTTTAATGATAATACAAGTATGTTTAATGCATATAGTTAATATTGTTAACAAGTTAAAGGTGTTTAAAGATAATACAAGCATGTTTAACACATATAGTTAATATTGTTAACAAGTTAAAGGTGTTTAAAGATAATACAAGCATGTTTAACACATATAGTTAATATTGTTAACAAGTTAAAGGTGTTTAAAAATAATACAAGCATGTTTAACACATATAGATTCCTTTCTTTCATGAAGACAAGAATATAAGTTGGTGTATTACCTGATTGTGATGACTTGCATTGATAGGAATCAGACAGTGGTGATGATAGCGTCCGCATTTTCGAATGGAGGAGAAAAAAAGTCCTCCTTTCTGTCCAATACCACATGAAAGTGGTTGGTTTTTGGCATCTTATTTGTCCAGCTTCTGTACTCCTTTGTATACACTTTACAAGAAATACATTGTCGGCAAACTCCGTAGCTTGCTAGCTTGTGCACGCCAGCTTTCTGAGACTCTTATTTTGTTAGCGCAACTGTGCAGTCGGTCTTTGGAGTTTTGACAACAGGTACGGCGCCAGAGTCTGTTGAAATAAAGTGTTTCTCGCCTTCCTGTCGGTAATTTTAATGAGCTAAATATGTACATAAAGTGTTGTACTTATATTCCAACTCCGCGTTCTTCTTGGTCATCGCCGCTGCCGCCGTCACCCCCCGACCACACCACCACAAATAGATGCCTGTCCTGTGGGAAACACTGTATTGTGTCATTTATACACCTATTATTTTGTACACATTATGAGGGACAAACTGTAAAAATGAATCTACTTGTTCATTTACTGTTAATATCTGCTTATTTTCTGTTTCAACATGTTCAATCTACACTTCTGTTAAAATGTAATAATCACTTATTCTTCTCTTCTTTGATACTTTACATTAGTTATGGATGATACCACACATTTAGGTATGGATCCGATACCAAGTAGTTACA
>NC_084571.2:37855000-37932500 GCF_033978685.3 Nerophis lumbriciformis | reverse complement strand
CCAGTGCTGTTTATAAGTTAAGAGTTTTTTATCCAATCAGAATTCAGCTAGCTTATGTTGCCATGCTGTATAAATCTGCCTTCAGAATCAACATAAGTGATAGACAGTTGCGATAGCCAATCAGATCACGAGTTGGTAACATAAGAACTCCATTACCCAGCATGCCACAGTAGTGAAGAGCATGCGCAGTAGCCACGTTTAAACGTGCCGGCGGCGGGAAGTTTTTTAATGAGCACCTGTGGAGTAAACTTGAATAAATCCGGCCTACACGCCTCGTTTGCGTCTTTTATGATTAGACGAAACGACACAAAACCATTTTTAATAAGGATATTGAAAGAGAAACTACATTTTGTGAGACCATGTCGGCCAACACCGGAAGATAGCCCAGCTGTCGATGAAATGTGAGTTCAGATATTTTTTGTTTTTTTGCTATTTTTGTTTTAACAGTATCACATACGACATGTTTTAATTGCCGATACGGGTTTATTGATTTTTAAACGCGCCAGAAAATAACCGGTTTTTGTACACTTTTGTTGTGATTCAATCGCCAGTAGTGTGTAAATGTGTTCCTGTATAGTATTTCCCCAGCATGGTCACGTGATCATTGAAGTGCCTAGGTCATACTTGCCAACCTTGAGACCTCCGATTTCGGTGGGTGGGGCGGGGGCGTGGTTAAGATATATATATATATATATATATATATAAGAAATACTTGACTTTCAGTGAATTCTAGCTATATATATATATATTTTTTATTTTTTATTTTTTTTATTACATATATATATATATATGTATATATATATATATATATATAAATAAATAAAAGAAATACTTGAATTTCAGTGTTCATTTATTTACACATTTACACACACACATAACACTCATCTACTCATTGTTGAGTTAAGGGTTGAATTGTCCATCCTTGTTCTATTCTCTGTCACTATTTCAGAACACACACATTATACCAATATACATTATAAAATCAATAAGAAAACGGGACCTCTAATTTGGGAGTCTGAATTAGGATCAGAACTTCCTATATAAACATTGCGGACTCACGTCGCCTTTTTGTATTGATTACTGCAGCTGTGCACTGGATTCATTCACAAATACAAACTACAACTCACAAACACTTTAGAGTTAGGCTCCACCATCAGAATGTGTACTTAAACTTATAAAGATCACATGGATATTATTCAGTGAGTTGATTCACCAAAACTAACCTGTTATACAGGAGGAAAAAGCACACAGGACGTTTCAATTGTTCACAGACTGGTCACGCTCATCAGAATGACAAGACACTTCCGGTCTGCAGGTGATAGCATTCAATTGGGAAGAAACGTCCTACTGCCCCCTACTGACCAATGTGAATACTGATAAATGTGTAATGACAGCTCCAAAAACGAATTCAAACCACAAAATAAAATAAATAAACCAACACAAAAATGTGACACATTATGGGTGGGTCACATATGCATGTACAGTAGATGGCAGTATTGTCCTGTTTAAAAGTGTCACAACATTGCTGTTTACGGCAGACGAACTGCTTTACGGGGGACGAAAACTTGACTGCTGTTGTGTGTTGTTGCCGCGCTGGGAGGACGTTAATGAAACTGCCTAACAATAAACACACATAAGAAACCAAGAACTCGCCCTCCATCATTAGCTGTTTATATGGCGGGAAAGCGGACGTGAGAACAGGCTGTCAACACGTCACTCAGGTCCGCATGGAGCTGGAGGGGGCGTGGCCTCCAGCTCCGCCTGAATTTCGGGAGAAAATTTGTCCCGGGAGGTTTTCGGGAGAGGCGCTGAATTTCGGGAGTCTCCCGGAAAATCCGGGAGGGTTGGCAAGTATGGCCTAGGTGGGAAACGCACGGCCCACCATGGATATCTAGTCATGGTTGAGATTAGAGATGTCCGATAATGGCTTTTTGCCGATATTGTCCAACTCTTAATTACCGATTCCGATATCGACCGATACCGATATATACAGTGGTGGAATTAACACATTATTATACCTAATTTTGTTGTGATGCCCCGCTGGATGCATTAACAATGTAACAAGGTTTTCCAAAATAAATCGACTCAAGTTATGGAAAAAAAAAATGCCAACATGGCACTGCCATATTTATTATTGAAGTCACAAAGTGCATTATTTTTTTTTAACATGCCTCAAAACAGCAGCTTGGAATTTGGGACATGCTCTCCCTGAGAGAGCATGAGGAGGTTGAGGTGGGCGGGGGTGGTGTTTTGGGGTAGGGAGTAGCAGGGGGTGTATATTGTAGCGTCCCGGAAGAGTTAGTGCTGCAAGGGGTTCCGGGTATTTGTTCTGTTGTGTTTATGTCGTGTTACGGTGCGGATGTTCTCCCGAAATGTGTTTGTCATTCTTGCTTGGTGTGGGTTCACAGTGTGGCGCATATTTGTAACAGTGTTAAACTTGTTTATACGGCCACTCTGTGTGACCTGTATGGCTGTTGACCAAGTATGGATGCATTCACTTGTGTGTGTGTGAAAAGCCGTAGATATTATGTGACTGGTCCGGCATGCAAAGGCAAATTTTGCTTTTTGAAACCGATACCGATAATTTTTAAACCAACACCGATCGTTTCCGATATTACATTTTTAAAGTATTTATCGGCCGATATCGGCAGTCCGATACTATCGGACATCCCTAGTTAAATGGTTGGCAAAGAAGGAATATACAAGTTACAGGAACATTTGGAAACTGACAAATCAGCAGGCGGGGAAAAAAAACCCTGCTTTTTCATTTTGGTTCAAGAGCACTTCAAATAAGTCCAGAACTGAACCGTCGACCACCATGACCTCATTTGCACTGCAACCTTTGGAAAGAATTCAAGTGTTTCTTGTGACTTTGTATTTTGCTCCACTTTTATCAGTGCAAAGTTCTGCAGCTGTCAAGCTTTTAAGTGGTTCTTAGTTTTCCCCAAAATGGTAAATGGGTTATACTTGTACGGTTCTTGCCCGGAAAAAGGGTGGAGTGCCATCCCCGGGTTGGGGAGGAGACCCTGCCCCAAGTGGAGGAGTTCAAGTACCTCGGAGTCTTGTTCACGAGTGAGGGAAAAGTGGATGGTGAGATCGACAGGTGGATCGGTGCGGCGTCTTCAGTAATGCGGACGCTGTATCGATCCGTTGTGGTGAAGAAGGAGCTGAGCCGGAAGGCGAAGCTCTCAATTTAGCGGTCGATCTACGTTCCCATCCTCACCTATGGTCATGAGCTTTGGGTTATGACCGAAAGGACAAGATCACGGGTACAAGTGGCCGAAATGAGTGAAGCATTAAGGAGTTCTGCAGGGTTAGTTGCATTGTGTGCAAACCACCACCAGGTGGCACCTGTGAGCAGATAAAAACTGTATCATCTCTTTTGGACTTACCTGGTCAGTGGTGCATTCTTCAGGGTTACAGTGGCACCTGCTCTACATTCCTAAAAACAGCTTCACCCTTCAGTCAGAGGACATTTTTAGTAGAATCTTAAACCGCAGCTCTGAGTCGTTTTAGCTTCAATCCACCAAAACAGCACTCTAGTCATTAAAGACCTTTTTTTTTTTTTGGAAGATTATTAAAAACAGCAGAGCTCTCCTGTTGTTTTTCAACCTTTTTTGAGACGAGGCACATTTTAATAATAAAAAAAATATGGATGCACACCACCAGCAGAAACATTAAAAAATGAAACGCCACCAGCATGTCTTTTTTAGTTTGTTTTTTCCTGTGTGTAGTGCTTTACTTCCTGTCTTGCGCTGTTATTTTGGTGGCTCTTCCTGTTTTGTTGGTGCTTTCCTGTAGCAGCTTCACGCCTTCCTTTGAGTGCTATTACCCGCACCTGCTTTGTATTGGCAAACAAGACTATTTCAGTTGTGCGGACGCTATCCTTTTGTGGGGACATTGTTGATTGTCATGTCGTGTAAGGACACACACACTGTAAGTCTTTGCCGTCGTCCAGCATTCTTTTTTTTTTTTACTTTGTAGCCAGTTCGGTTTTGCATAGCCATCCCTATGCTTCAGTGCCTTTTCCTAGCCTTTTGTTCATTTTTGGTTTAAGCGTAACATACCTTTTTACCTGCATGCGGGTAAAAAGGTATGTTATGACAAAGCTATGAACAATGGGAGACAGGGCTTTCTGCTCCGCCGCTCCCAGTCTGTGGAACGCTCTCCCTGACCACCTGAGGGCACCACAGACTGTGGATGCTTTTAAAAAAGGCTTAAAAACCCATTTTCAAAAAGCATATTTTTAGATACCGGTATATGCATACTAGTTCTGGCTATTAGGCTGTTCTAGTTTTTATTTTTATTATCTTTATTTTTTTTAATACACTGTAGCACTTTGAGGTTGTTTGCTCAATGTAAAGTGTTTTTTACAAATAAAATCTATTATTATTATGCTGTCTCCCGCTGTGCTCTGCATATTGGGATCACGACAAACCATCCTCTACAAAGCAATGAACTACCTGCTGCCACCGACTGACATGGGGACCCTGCCGAGCTCCATACAGCACAGGCACTAGACAACGGCACATTATTTGCAGATTATTATTGATTTGCAAATATTTTTTTGGACCAATTAGGTGTGAAGTTGCATAATTTCCCGCGGCACAGTGGTTGAAAAACACTGATTTAAAGGATTGACATACCACCCCCACTAAGGACTGTTTTCACTGCTGGACTCTGGAAAGAGGTTCCGTAGCAGAACGTCCAGGTTCTTTAACAGCTTCTTCCCTCAGGCCATAAGGCTCTTGAACGCATCATAATAAGCATCTCAATTCCCCCCAAAATACCATACCTGCCAACTTTTGAAATCAGAAAAACCTAGTAGCCAGGGTCCAAAATGATTATTAGCATTCAGACAGGTTAAAATGTTGCTAAAACCATCACTGTTTGGGCGACGAAAAACGTTGAAAGTTTTCCACTTGTATCGCTAGCAACGGCATTAGACTTGTGTTTTTTTGTCCCAACGTGGTCTTTTACATCGCTAATTCCTCCGTGTCCGATCGAAAAATCTTGTCTGCACAAGGTGCAATTCGCGTAGTTTTCACCCTTTTTGGTACGGATAATATATTGTATATATATATATATTCCGTGAAGAATATTTTGAATATTCTTCACGGAATGACTGCAGTTTTCTTTTCGGTTTAAGATTCGTTTGCGATTTTTCTCCGGCTGATTCCATGATCGTTCGCTCGTTTGGAAACAATGGCAACTGTATGGCGTCACATTAGTGCCAAAAATCCGAGCGCATAAAAACTGTTATCGCGCGCTGATTCTCCACTTCGTGCGCGCGCGCGCGCGACGCCTTTCTGCGCACTCTCTGTGTACTCCTGGCATCTCTCCTCGCGCTGTCATGTTTCTTTTTGGCACTTTGGGGGCGGGTATGCTTAGACGGCCCCTCCTTTCTGATTGGCTGTGAGCATTTTTCATATGACCAATCATTCTCCAGCGTAGCAACGTTGTAACCATCTTACCTTGGACATCTAGCCTCAATCATTACATTGATGTCAATGGTACATGTACTACTTAAATTACCATAACTTGCTCGATTTTCGACCAATTTACAAACGGTTTGCCTTGTTACAAATCTTATTACATGTAGATATGACATAGGATGCTGCACCTGTTGAAATTACCTCTTTCGCTTTAAAAAAAAAAAAAAGACTTAATTGTGCCACATAGTTGTGTAGGGTCAGTGTTAGTCAGTTCTCTGATTATTTTAAACTGTTTCAGAATACATTATTAAAAGCAATTTTTAACATTTTAAAAACAAAATTCAAAGATTATTTCATTAATTTTATGGCTGAATCAAAAGAAATTCCATAAATTAGAAAACAAATGTTCAAGAAGAAGTGAAAATATAAAATAATGTTATGGTTGGATGTTATTGCTGGTGGACCAGTTCTGGCTGAAAGATGTGATTATGGTGTTTGTTGTCTTATTTATTTGGGTCACATTTTGTATTACCCTGTATTGTGTTTATGTGGTATGAAATAACCTTCATCAGCGCGCAACATTTTTTTATCCACTTCTTCCTCCGTAAATCTTGATACATATTGACGATGACCCGCCCTGCTATACTTCTGATTGGCTCTGAGCATTTTTCAGCGTTTTTCGCCTGACCAATCAGAAAGAAGGGGCCGTCTAAGCATACCCGCCCCTAAAGTGCCAAAAAGAAACATGACAGCGCGAGGAGAGATGCCAAGAGTACACAGAGAGTGCGCAGAAAGGCACCACGCGCGCGCAAAATGGTGTCGCGCGCGCGCACGAAGTGGAGAATCAGCGCGCGATAACAGTTTTTATGCGCTCGGATTTTTGGCACTAATGTGACGCCATACAACTGGTGCCTCGTGCTTGGCAGCGGTGCTATAAATAGCCTCGCGCATGGCATTCGGAATGGCTCGATAGGAAGTTACGGGAAGCAGTGTCGATTGTCATTGTTGTTATGCGATTTCGTGAATAAAACTTTTTTTTAAATATATATTTTTAATGAATGAAAAACCGTACTTTTTATCACTGCAACCGTAACCCGGAATAGGTTGATGAAAACCATACTAATTACGGGAAAACCGGAGTAGTTGGCAGGTATGAAATACGTATTAACTCGCTGGAATATAAAGACAATATAACATACATATTTATCTGTACAGTAAATCTATTTATATCTGCACCTTCTTTTGTAAATGCAAACACTCTGCACCTTATTGCTTTTATCCTGCACTACAACAACCTAATGCAACCAAATTTTGTTATCCGTACTGTAAAGTTCAAATTTCAATGACAAAGGAAGTCTAGGTCTAATTCAGTGGAGTTGAAGAAAGTAGTTCTGCAGTAAGTATTGGACTGAGAAGAAAAAAGGTGATTGCTTCTCTTTATTAAGCGGGCATGTTTGACCAGAGTCATAGAAGATGTGGAATGGCAGGAGGTCCTCAGTTGTTTGAAGGTCTGCAAAGAGAGCACGTCGTCATCGTCTGCTACATTTCAAACCGGAGCAGTAAGCACTTACTTGGCCCATTCCACGCTGAGAATGAGATGGTCGTATCCGAACCCTGACACGGCCACGATGGCTCTGGCCGCGTCCTCGCGACGCTGGAAGCTGATGAAGGCGAAGCCCTGCAGGCGACACGTGTGTGTGTGTGGTTCAGTGGTGAGGTAGAAAATGGATGGATGGATGCAACACAGACAGGAAGTGAGAGTGCACCTTGGACTGTCCTGTGAGCTTGTCTTTGGCCAGGTAGATTCTGGAGATGTTGCCGAATGGTCTGAAGAGCTCCTGCAGGTCTGTCTCGCGGGTGTCCTCGGACAGGTTGGTCACACGGATGGTGGCGTTGTCATCCGCTGGGGGAGGAGGGGCACATGTTTTCTTTTCATTGATATAGCACCACTCAGTTGTTATCTTTAGGGGTGGTCAGGAGGCAGAAAACTTTTTCAACAACTTTAAGATTGGGAGTTGATCGTAAATAAACCCACATTTCTACTGCTAAATGTTGTGTACATTCATGCCCATGGTGTTTTAATGTGCTGTAATGAAATAAGTACACATACTCCCTTGGCGCTAAAGATGTACGGTATACCAGTATTACTATAGTACTGCAATACTAATGAATCATATTCGATACTATACCACCTCTAAAAAGTACAGGTCTGCCACCCAAAACTAATGTAAAGTATCAAACAAGCGAAGTATAAGTGATTATTACATTTTAACAGAAGTGTAGATAGTACATGTTAAAAGAGAAAATAAGCAGATAACAGTAAATGAACAACTACAATAATAATAAATTTTCTACAGTTTGTCCCTCATAATGTTGACAAAATAATAGGTAGATAAATGACACAATAAGCAGACTAATTAGGAGCCTTTGTTTGTTTACTTACTACTAAAAGACAAGTTGTCTAGTATGTTCACTATTTTATTTAAGGACAATCTTGCAATAATAAACTTTTGTTTAATGTACCCTAAGATTTTGTGTTAAAATAAAGCCAATAATGCCATTTTTTGTGGTCCCCTTTATTTAGAAAAGTACCGAAAAGTATCTACCGTATTTTCCGCACTATAAGCCGCACCTAAAAACCACAAATTTTCACAAAAGCTGACAGTGCGGCTTATAACCCGGTGCGCCTTATATATGGATTAATATAAATATTTATTTTCATAAAGTTTCGGTCTCGCAACTACGGTAAACAGCCGCCATCTTTTTTCCCCGTAGAAGAGGAAGCGCTTCTTCTTCTATGGTAAGCAATTGCCAAGGTAAGCACCCGCCCCCGTAGAAGAGGAAGCGCTTCTTCTTCTACGGTAAGCAACCACCCGCCCCCGTAGAAGAAGAAGCGCGCGGGTATTACGTTTCATTTCCTTTGTGTGTTCCAAGTTGATATACGACTCCATGCGCGCCCACATCACAGATGGTGTCAAAAAACAAGTGAAGCACACAAATACAACACTCGCCGTCATTCCGGGTGGATTAACCAAAGAACTCCAACCGCTCGATATTGGTGTCAACAAGGCATTTAAAGCACGACTGCGAACGGCGTGGGAACAATGGATGACCGAAGGCGAACACACCTTCACTAAGACAGGGAGACAGCGCCGGACGACATACGCCAACATCTGCCAGTGGATCGTAAATGCCTGGGCGGATATTTCGGTCACAACTGTGGTCCGAGCTTTCCGGAAGGCAATGACTTCGACGAGACGGAGCCGGCCATTTTGGATCCCGTATTCGCCCAACTTTTTAATTCGGACACCGAAGGAGAAGAATTCGAGGGATTTATGAATGAAGAATAACTTCAGAAAGTGAGCGTTATGTTTATTTTGTGTGTTGTGACATTAACGTTCGAGCAACATTAAGTTATTGATGTTATTGCTCTGCACTATTTTGAATTTTACTATGTTTGTGATTGCACATTTGCACATTACCGTACATTTTGGGAGTGAACAGAGTTGTTAGAACGCTGGTTTTTAATATATTATTAAAGTTTGACTGACCTATCTGACTGTTTTTTTGACATTCCCTTTAGCGCAGTTAGATGCAGCTTATAACACGGGGCAGCTTATAGGTGGACAAAGTTTTGAAATATGCCGTTCATTGAAGGCGCGGCTTATAACCCAGGGCGGCTTATGGTGCGGAAAATACGGTAGATAGAACATGTTAAAAGAGAAAATAAGCAGATATTAACAGTAAATGAACAACTACAATAATAATCCATTTTCTACAGTTTGTCCCTCATAATGTGTACAAAATAATAGGTGTATAAATGACACAATATGTTACTGCATATGTCAGCAGACTAATTAGGAGCCTTTGTTTGTTTACTTACTACTAAAAGACAAGTTGTCTAGTATGTTCACTATTTTATTTAAGGACAATCTTGCAATAATAAACTTTTGTTTAATGTACCCTAAGATTTTGTGTTCCCCTTTATTTAGAAAAGTATCTAAATAATTTTGGTACCAGTGCCAAAATATTGGTATCGGGACAACACTACCGTATTTTTCAGAGTGTAAGTCGCTCCGGCCGAAAATGCATAATAAAGAAGGAAAAAAACACAAGTCGCACTGGAGTATAAGTCGCATTTTTGGGGAAATGTATTTGATAAAAGCCAACACCAAGAATAGACATTTGAAAGGCAATTTAAAATAACTCAAGAATAGTGAACAACAGGCTGAATAAGTGTACGTTATATGAGGCATAAATAACCAACTGGTATGTTAACGTAACATATTATGGTAAGAGTCATTCAAATAACTATAACATATAGAACATGCTATACGTTTACCAAACAATCTGTCACTCCTAATCGCTAAATCCCATGAAATCTTATATGTCTAGTCTCTTACGTGAATGAGATCAATAATATTATTTGATATTTTACGCTAATGTGTTAATCATTTCACACATAAGTCGCTCCTGAGTATAAGTCGCACCCCCGGCCAAACTGAAAAAAACTGCGACTTATGGTCCGAAAATTCGGTAGTTGGCACTGATGAAAAACACTTTGAATGGTGGTCCCGCATACAGTACAGGCCAAAGGTTTGGACACACCTTCCATTTCAATGAGTTTTTTTTTATTTTCATGACTATTTACATTGTAGATTGTCACTGAAGGCATCAAAACTAGGACACCTGTGAAGTGAAAACCATTGTAGGTGACTACCTCTTTTTTTATTTATTTAGCCTTTATTTAACCAGGTAAAATCCCATTGAGATCAAAGATCTCTTTTCCAAGGGAGACCTGGCCAAGAGGGCAGCAGCAAGGTTACATTAAAAACAGTAAACAACACATAAAACATCAAATTTACAACATTAAAACTTGCTCACATAACACATGTGCATACAGACAAGGTAGACTGCAATCCTTTCACAGAAGCTTTAAACTCATTTAATGTAACTAGGGTTTGAAGTTGAAGATTCGATTGTAGGTTATTCCAAGCCTTCGGTGCTGAAAACCTAAATGCTTTCTTGCCCCTCTTGAAGCTCATGGAGAGAATGCCAAGAGTGTGCAAAGCAGTAATCAGAGCAAAGGGTGGCTATTTTGAAGAAACTAGAATATAAAACATGTTTTCAGTTATTTCACCTTTTTTTGTTAAGTCCATAACTCCACATGTGTTCATTCATAGTTTTGATGTGACAATCTACAATGTAAATAGTCATGAAAATAAAGATTGAAGGAGAATGTGTGTCCAAACTATGAGCCTGTACTGTACATGTTGCTTCTGACGAGGTAGTAAGCAGGGAAAGGAGGAGGGAAGTTTCTAATGAAGACAAAGATAAAAGCTATTGCTGGTCAGCAAATGATTGCAGTTAGATGTTCTGCTTCCACTAATGATCCTGACCTGTCTCCTCTACTAAACCTGATGCACATCTACCTTCCTCCTCCCTGAAAAAGTACCGTATTTTCCGCACTATAAGCCGCACCTAAAAACCACAAATTTTCTCAAAAGCTGGCAGTGCGGCTTATAACCCGGTGCGCCTTATATATGGATTAATATTAATATTCATTTTCATAAAGTTTAGGTCTCGCAACTACGGTAAACAGCCGCCATCTTTTTTCCTCGTAGAAGAGGAAGCGCTTCTTCTTCTACGGTAAGCAACCGCCAAGGTAAGCACCCGCCCCCATAGAAGAGGAAGCGCTTCTTCTTCTACTGTAAGCAACCTCCAAGGTAAGCACCCGCCCCCGTAGAAGAAGAAGCGCGCGGATATTACGTTTCATTTCATTTGTGTGTTTACATCTGTAAAGACCACAAAATGGCTTCTCTTGAATTCAAACTCAAGGCAATTAAGTCACGCAGTAGAACACGGAAATAGAGCAGCAGCGAGAGAATTGAACATAAATGAATCAATGGTGAGTAGGTAGAGGAAGGAACAAGATGACCTGCGCCACTAAGACAGGGAGACAGCGCCGGACGACATACGCTAACATCTGCCAGTGGATTGTAAATGCCTGGGCGGATATATCAGTCTCAACTGTGGTCCGAGCTTTCCGGAAGGCAGGATTCACGGAACTGCTGGACAACAACAGCAACATTGACTCTGATGACTTCGACGAGACGGAGCCGGCCATTTTGGATGCCGTTTTCGCCCAACTTTTTAATTCAGACACTGAAGAAGAATTCGAGGGATTTATGGATGAGGAATAACTTCAGAAAGTGAGCTTTAAATGTTTATTTTGTGTGTTGTGTGACATTAACGTTCGAGCAACGTTGAGTTATTGATGTTGCTATTGCTCTGCACTAATTTGAGTGTTACTATTTTTGTGATTGCACATTTGCACATTACATTTTGGGGGTGAACAGAGTTGTTAGAACGCTGGTTTGTAATATATTATTAAAGTTTGACTGACCTATCTGACTGTTTTTTTGACATTCCCTTTAGCGCAGCGTAGGCGCGGCTTATAACCCGGGGCGGCTTATAGGTGAACAAAGTTTTGAAATATGCCATTCATTGAAGGTGCGGCTAATAACCCGGGGCGGCTTATAGTGCGGAAAATACGGTAGTTCAGGCAGCATCTGGCAGGAGAATGAAATAGTCAATAATCGTGAGTTTAATATTGATAAAAATTAGAGATGTCTGATAATGGCTTTTTTGCCGATATCCGATATTGTCCAACTCTTGATTACCGATTCCGATATCAACCGATACCGATATATACAGTGGTGGAATTAACACATTATTATGCCTAATTTTGTTGTGATGCCCCGCGGGATGCATTAAACAATGTAACAAGGTTTTCCAAAAATAAATCAACTCAAGTTATGGAAAAAAAATGCCAACATGGCACTGCCATATTTATTATTGAAGTCACAAAGTGCATTATTTTTTTTAACATGCCTCAAAACAGCAGCTTGGAATTTGGGACATGCTCTCCCAAATTTTACTTTTTGAAGCAGATACCGATAATTTTGAAACCAATACCGATAATTTCCGATATTACATTTTAAAGCATTATCGGACATCTAATAAAAATAATCGTGATTATTATTATTTTGGCCATAATCGTGCAGCACTACTAACAGGAGAATGAACGAGTCAATAATTGTGATTCCAATATTGATACAAATAATGGTGATTGTTATTATTTTGGCCATAATCGCGCAGCCCTAATCTTTGAAGTAGTTCAGGCAGGAGAATAAACTCACCTCTACGGTTGGGCTGCATGGACTCCCCTCTGCGCGTGCCTCCATCCCTTAGACTGGGGGGCACATACTTGCCAGTCTTGCTCTGTGTAGGCTGCACAGGTTCTGGTTCAGCTGATTCAACAGAAGAACAAAACAAGTCCGGTGTTAGTGTGCTTTCACACCTGCAGGTCATCTTCCCGAATTGAATCGGACCAACAAAGCTTTAAATGAAACATAGAAATAATAGTAATAAAGTGTCCCATCCAGCAACAACTGAACTGTGCTGAATTCGGTTACGGGCCAACGCGTGCTAGTGCGAGCGCGCCCTGATGATGTGACGTACCAGAGCCGGCCGGTTTATCTTTGTCGCCAGTGGTGAGGCCCAGCTGCTCGGCAAGCTCCTTCTGCATGGGGCCCAGCGTGTCCTTGTAAGGGCAGCGGGTGGTCCAATGGTCACCTTTGCAGATACGACACGTCACAATCTTCTGTCCTTTCAGTTTGTTCATGGGGTCGTCATCCTGGTCTTGAGCGTTCAGATCCTGCAGGAAGAGGGAGCGGAAGTCAGATTCCATAAGGAAGCTACAAACAGGTCAAAGTGCATCGTCACCTCCTTGCTGGAGATAAACGTCATATAGACGTCGTCGCTGACAGTGGTGGTCGCCACGTTAGGACCTGGCGCGTCAAACTCAGAGTTGCCGAATTTCTTCCAGTTCTGAAGTGAGAGGGAGTTTTACTAACACTTGACAAGCGCTACGCTTTCACACATTCGGCCTAAAAGCAAACCTTTCTCCTTGCAATTGCTTTGGAGGCTTTCCTGGTCTCGATCTTGAATGTCCGCACAATCTAGAGCCACAAACGCAGTGGAGTCACGTCGCCATTCGTTCATTGAACTTCAAAGTACACAAATTACCTTCGTCTTCTTCCCATCGTCATCGATTTTATACTCTGTGATAGTTTTAATGTTTCCTTTGATAACTTCCTTGATTGGTGGAAGTGTTCCTGTCAAAAAGCATTTCAACAACATTTAACATGAGTTAAAGTAGCAGAACACTATTGATGTACGCAAAGTAACAAACTGAATGAACATAGTGATCGGTGCTAGGTTCTCAATAAGGCCATGTCCACACCAACACAGATACTTACGCATACCTCAGTGTTTCCCACACATTCATTTATTTGTGGCGGCTCGCCACGAAAGAATTACGTCCGCCACAAATGGATTTTTCGGCTTTTGACTCGCTCGACCGCTCATAAAAGCAATGGGACTCTGTCTGTGAATGTACCTTGTAGTTACAACTCCGGTGCAGTAGGTGGCGGTAGCCTACTATGCATTGTAACTCCGCCAAAAGCACTTAATTCACCTGGTGGGCCAGAAGAAGAAGAAGACGACGAAGACGAGGACGGACGGACAGACGGGATCAAAATACGAGGGTAATATAGGTTATGGTAGATAGGTTATAGCTGCATCGCTCGTCATATATTTAACGTTAATCCGCGATTTCACCGAGCGTTTCACTGACGGTGAGCAGCCTGACGCTGCTTCATTAACACCGCCGCTGTTTGACTCGGTGTCCGGGGCAGACGCACGTAATAACAATCACCTGTTTTCATACCGACGAGCTAACGTGTCCAGGTTATAACCCTGTTGTCAATAAACACACGTGGAGACGGTGCTTCAGATACTACATTAATACTCAAGCTAAAATGTCCACTGTCCACTGCAGCATGTGAATGCAATGAAAAGAATAAAATCTGAGCCAACCAGCGGTTAAAATGTTGTCCAGGTTAATGTTTTGGCCATTAAAGGCCCTTCATTTCAAGATTTCAACTGTGATCGGGCTTTAAACAGGTGGCTGACCTGTTCAGATGGGTGTAACTGCTACTGGTCAAATAATGTGAAATAGCATTTAATTTTACATGTATGCAATGCCATTTAAATGTAATTATAGATAATAATAATAATAATAAATACTGTGTAGTGTTGTAAATAGTCAACGGGAAGGATTTTAGTAAGATATAAGCCATGAGCACTACACAGCCAGAAAAAAACCTAGGCAGGACAAGTAAAAATATTGGGGCAAGTAGAAAAATTAGGGCGGAGGGAACAGGTGAGACTCAGCAAACACTGAAAAATAAAGCAGGGTCAGATCAGAAATGCACTTTTCTCATGAAAAGGGTCCTAATTTATATTCTTATGTGCTTTATAGAGAGGACCACGACAAAACATACACCTGTGCCTCTGTTTCACTTCATGTTGCTGGTAAATAATATGGTTGTAGTTGTAGGCTAAAGTTAAATTATTTAGTATTCACTAATTAAAGGGGCAGAGCTTTAAGAGACATTTTAGCTTTTATATTTTATAAGATATATTTTTTGTAAGAACCACAATTAATAAATATATTTCAGTGAATAACTAATTGTTCAAATCTGTATATAAATTTGTACATAAAGTGTTGTAATTATATTCCAACTCCGCGTTCTTCTTGGTCATCGCCGCTGCCGCCGCCACCCCCCACCACACCACCACAAATAGATGCCTGCTCTGTGGGAAACACTGTACCTATCTCTGCGTTTAGGCCTCTTGTCCACACCCAAACGCATACTTCTGTCCTTAAAAACGCATATTTTTGCAAACGCTGGCCGGGTGTGGAGTTCCAAAACTCTATTCTCAGCGTATACACGACACAAACGGAGACTTGTACTTCGTGATGACGTCCTTTTCTAAGCTCAACAACACTGACTTAAAGCACACTATAAGTGAATTTACTGTGTGTTTGAACGTAAATATGCTTCTATTTTCACTCAACGTTGACAAGAAAAGACGCATCAAAATAGGATTTGCGCCACTCCCACCAGTCAGCTGTTTTGGACACGATTACTGTCGAACCTCCACCTGGTGGAACAACTTTGACAAGCCAGACTTTGTATTTTCCTGTAGCAGTTTCATGTCTTCCTTTGAGCGATATTTCCCGCATCTACTTTGTTTTAGCACTCAAGAATATTTCAGTTGTTTTTATCCTTCTTTGTGGGGACATTGTTGGTTGCCATGTCATGTTCGAATGTACTTTGTGGATATCGTCTTTGCTCCACAGTAAGTCTTTGCTGTCGTCCAGCATTCTGTTTTTTTGTTTACTTTGTAGCCAGTTCAGTTTTAGTTTCGTTCCGCATAGCCTTCGTTAACCTTCAATGCCTTTTCTTAGGGGCACTCGCCTTTGTTAAACTTTTGTTTATTCTTGGTTTAAGCATTAGACACCTTTTTACCTGCACACTGCCTAACGCTGTTTCCGACATCTACAAAGCAATTAGCTACCTGCTGCCACCTACTGATATGGAAGAGTATTACACGGTTACTCTGCCGAGCTCTAGACAGCACCGACACTCAACAACACACCATTTGCAGACTTAATTACTGGTTTGCTAAAAGTATTTTAAACCCAAATAGGTGAAATTAGATAATCTCCCACAGCACACCAGACTGTATCTCACAGCACACTACTATGCCGCGGCACAGTGGTTAAAAAAACACTGCTTTAAAGCATAACCAAGCATGCATCAATATAGCTCTTGTCTCAAAGTAGGTGTACTGTCACCACCTGTCACATCACGCCCTGACTTATTACAAGTTATTTTTTGCTGTTTTCCTGTGTGTAGTGTTTTAGTTCTTATCTTGAGCTCCTATTTTGGTGGCTTTTTCTCTTTTTTTGTATTTTCCTGTAGCAGTTTCATGTCTTCCTTTGAGCGATATTTCCCGCATCTACTTTGTTTTAGCACTCAAGAATATTTCAGTTGTTTTTATCCTTCTTTGTGGGGACATTGTTGGTTGCCATGTCATGTTCGGATGTACTTTGTGGACGCCATCTTTGCTCCACAGTGAGTCTTTGCTGTCGTCCAGCATTCTGTTTTTTTGTTTACTTTGTAGCCAGTTCAGTTTTAGTTTCGTTACGCATAGCCTTCCTTAACCTTCATTGCCTTTTCTTAGGGGCACTCGTCTTTGTTAAAACGTTTGTTTATTCTTGGTTTAAGCATTAGACACCTTTTTACATGCACACTGCCTACCGCTGTTTCCGACATCTACAAAGCAATTACCGTATTTTCCGCACCATAAGGCGCCCTGGGTTAAAAGCCGCGCCTTCAATGAACGGCATATTTCAAAACTTTGTCCACCTATAAGCCGCCCGGTGTTGTAAGCCGCATCTAACTGCGCTAAAGGAATGTCAAAAAAAACAGTCAGATAGGTCAGTCAAACTTTAATAATATATTAAAAACCAGCGTTCTAACAACTCTGTTCACTCCCAAAATGTACGCAAATGTGCAATCACAAACATAGTAAAATTCAAAATAGTGCAGAGCAATAGCAACATAATGTTGCTCGAACGTTAATGTCACAACACACAAAATAAACATAACGCTCACTTTCTGAAGTTATTCTTCATTCATAAATCCCTCGAATTATTCTCCTTCGTTGTCCGAATTGAAAAGTTGGGCGAATGTGGGATCCAAAATGTCGTCTGGCGCTGTCTCCCTGCCTCCCTGTCTTGGTGAACGTCACGTGTGTTCGCCTTCTGTCATCCACTGTTCCCACGCAGTTAGCAGTCTAGCTTCGAATGCCCTGTTGACACCAATATCTAGCGGCTGGAGGTCTTTTGTCAATCCACCCGGAATGACGGCGAGTATTGAATTAAGCGCGTAAGCGTGTCTCTTAATGTGATGTTATGAGCTAGCAAATATAACAACTACACTACCCAGCATGCAACGATAGTGACGAGCATGCGCGGTAGCCCTGAGAAGCGTTGTTGTATGCTGGGAGTTAGAATGTGGTTATGAGCACGCTGTGAGTAAACGTTGAGAACTCCTCATCTGCATTATTTATAATTAGACAGACAACACACTTAATAGGAGCCATTTTGGGGTCTTTACATAAACACACAAATGGAAATGAAACGTCACATATCCCAGCATGCACCGCGCGCTTCTACGGGGAAAAAAGATGGCGGCTGTTTACCGAAGTTGCGAGACCGAAACTTTATGAAAATGAATCTTAATATTTATCCATATATAAAGCGCACCGGGTTATAAGGCGCACTGTCAGCTTTTGAGAAAATTTGTGGTTTTTAGGTGCGCCTTATAGTGCGGAAAATACGGTAGCTACCAGCTGCCACCTACTGATATGGAAGAGTATTACACGGTTACTCTGCCGAGCTCTAGACAGCACCGACACTCAACAACAACACATCATTTGCAGACTTAATTACTGGTTTGCTTAAAGTATTTTAAACCCAAATAGGTGAAATTAGATAATCTCCCACGGCACACTACTGTGCCGCGGCACAGTGGTTGAAAAACACTGCTTTAAAGCATAACCAAGCATGCATCAATATAGCTCTTGTCTCAAAGTAGGTGTACTGTCACCACCTGTCACATCACGCCCTGACTTATTACAAGTTATTTTTTGCTGTTTTCCTGTGTGTAGTGTTTTAGTTCTTATCTTGAGCTCCTATTTTGGTGGCTTTTTCTGTTTTTTGTATTTTCCTGTAGCAGTTTCATGTCTTCCTTTGAGCGATATTTCCCGCATCTACTTTGTTTTAGCAATCAAGAATATTTCAGTTGTTTTTATTCTTCTTTGTGGGGACATTGTTGATTGTCATGTTCGGATGTATATTGTGGACGCATACCTGCCAACTTTTGAAATCAGAAAAACCTAGTAGCCAGGGTCCAGGGGCCGCAGGCCCCGGTAGGTCCAGGACAAAGTCCTGGTGGGGGGTTCAAGCTTCGCCCCCCGACGCAAAATGATTATTAGCATTCAGACAGGTTAAAATGTTGCTAAAACCATCACTTTTCTATCAGTCACAGTGACTTTTCAAAACAAAAATATTACAGCAAAAATCATATGGGTTGATTGACATGTTTATTCTGTAAGCTAACTTCAATAGTTTGAAATTATTTTGACAGTTAATGCCAGTTATCCTGTCAACCTTTCACAAGACTTCAATTTGTTAATTGAAAGTATAAACAGTATAAACACTTTTTACAGTAAACAAATGGTAAAACAGTACTAAACAATTCCATTTAAAAAAAAAATTGGTGTCATTATTAACTTTCTGTCCAAGCTTGTATAATCTACTGCCTTGTTCAATTGTAAAAAATATTCTGTGCCTAAAATTCACATTTCTATCACAATTATCATACTGTAAACATGGTAAGCTAACTTCATTAAAATTAATAGTCCTGTCAATAGCATGGAATTACAATTCAAATGTAGTTTTTTTGTAAGCCTTTCAAAAGAATTCAAAATATGAAAAATTAATGAAAATTAATTTAAGCCATCAGACACTTGAAAAGTGGCACATCACATCTCTAATGTAATCATTTGAACTTTTCAACAGAAATAGCACTGTAAAAATATTTAGGACATACTTCTGTATTTTGGTAGTTATGCTGTCAACATTTAACAAGATTTCTTCAACTTGGACTTGAAAGCATAAATAGTATAAACACTTAACAGTATAACAGTACTAAACAATTCCAATAGATAACATTGGTGTCATTACCTTTTTGTGGCTAAAATCCGAAAAACGTTGAAAGTTTTCCACTTGTATCGCTAGCAACGGCATTAGACTTGTGTTTTTTTGTCCCAACGTGGTCTTTTACATCGCTAATTCCTCCGCCTCCGATCGAAAAATCTTGTCTGCACAAGGTGCAATTCGCGTAGTTTTCACCCTTTTTGGAACGGATAATTATTCCCGGATAGGCTTTTGAATATTCTTCACGGAATGACTGCAGTTTTCTTTTCGGTTTAAGACTCGTTTGCGATTTTTCTCCGGCTGATTCCATGATCGTTCGCTCGTTTGGAAACAATGGCAACAGGTGCCTCGTGCTTGGCAGCAGTGCTATAAATAGCCTCCCGCATGGCATTCGGAATGGCTCGATAGGAAGTTACGGGAAGCAGTGTCGATTGTCATTGTTGTTACGTGATTTCGTGAATAAAACTTTTTTTTTAATTAATGAAAAACCGTATTTTTTATCACTGCAACCGTAACCCGGAATAGGTTAATGAAAACCGTATTAATTACGGGAAAACCGGAGTAGTTGGCAGGTATGTGGACGCCGTCTTTGCTCCACAGTAAGTCTTTGCTGTCGTCCAGCATTCTGTTTTTTTTAGTTTACTTTGTAGCAAGTTCAGTGTCAGTATCGTCATGCATAGCCTTCCTTAAGCTTCAAAGCATTTTCTTTGGGGGCATTCACCTTTTGTTTATTTTTGGTTGAAGCATTAGGCAGTGGTTGTAAAACACTGCTCTAGCCACAAGGCCACTGAGCTAAGCTAAGTGTCTCAGACCATATATCAGCACACTTTGCCCAAGGGTTGATTTTATTGCGTCATTCTAGTGAGTAAAGACGCCGACAAACGTTATTAAAAAATACTAATACTTCAGTGTAATTCCCCACGTGGACGTCCTAGCGACCTGGCTAGTGCTAACATGCTAGCTGGCAATGCTAACGTGGAGAGAGGCTTACCTTCATCTACTTCCTCCTCCACTTGGTCGGCCCAGCTGGGCTTGGAGCTGGCGGGAGGTAACAAAAATGCGTTATCGGGTCCACAAACACCAATATCGTAATATCAGGTTTACTGAAGGAAATACTCACTCGTCGTACTCGATCGACGGCATCTTGTTCAGCTAGCTTAGCCGCCTCCGGGACCGGAAATAGAACGCCAGGGACCGGACTCTCCGCCAGTCACACTTCCGGAATATGAACTTCAGAATAAAAGAGTCAGTCTCGACCCAACAGTCAACTTCACACTAAAACTGGGTTAAGAATTGTGTTTTTCGGATGAACGTGATTAACACGTGGGGGTTATAATTATGTTCTGCATACTTAATGCCCTCTTCTATTTCACATACTTATATATTGGATAACGTGTAATCGCTAACAAGTATAAATTGACATAATTAGGTTTAATTCACACAAAATAATTTAAAATCTGTGGTGACATCACATTTATTTGGAATTGTTAGTATTTATGATTGGAACAAAAAACAATCTTGCAACACTGGACTATATTTACTAGTGATGGGTTGATGAGGCGTCATGAAGCGTTTCGACACATTGCAAAACTGTATTGATACTGTGTCGATACTGTGTCACTAAATACTGACATCTGCTGGACATTAAAAATCCCTACAGGCAACCTATGGACCGACTCAACTGACACTGATTTGATGCCCTAGTACAGGGGTCACCAACCTTTTTCAAACCAAAAACTACTTCTTGGGTACTGATTAATGCGAAGGGCTACCAGTTTGATACACACTTAAATAAATAAATATATTGTCATTTGTAAGTTACACGTAAGTGTGATTTAAACAAGAATAGCTAAATAAATACATTTATATATATAAAAAAAAAAGGGTATTTCTGTCTGTCATTCCGTCGTACATTTTTTTTCCTTTTACGGAAGGTTTTTTGTAGAGAATAAATGATGAAAAAAACACTTAATTGAACGGTTTAAAAGAGGAGAAAACAAGAAAAAATTTAAAATAAAATTTTGAAACATAGTTTATCTTCAATTTCAACTCTTTATAATTCAAAATTCGGGCCCTCTACTCCTCCTACTTATAGCGCACACAGTCACACATATATAGGACTTTGGGGATTGTCCTGCGGGGAGGCATGGCGGGGGGTTGAGGATGCCTCCAATGGGGCTCCAGTCCTCCTGTCTTGTCCCCTGCTCGTCCATCCCTCAATCTTAGCTGCATATTAGACACTTAGGATTTGGGGGGCTTGGTTTGGTTGGGACCCACCATGACCTTGATGTCCCCCAATTTTAATCGCATTATTAGTTCCCACAAGCATACATATCTCACTCACGCTACAGTACACACATCAATAGGGACTGGAGGTCGGCTGTAACGGCTGACCTCCTAATTTTAACTACACAGTAGACACTCTGGGGGCCTTGTACACATGCATGGGGGGTTTGGGGTTCGGCGCACCCCTCATTGCCTCGTCGGCCGGCGGGGACTGCGGTCTGGTGGCCTGCCAGGCTTTTATTCATTTATTATTGTTATATATATATATTTTTTTTTTTATGTATTTATTATTTTTATTTTTATTATTTACTTATTTTTATTTTATTTTATTTTTTAAATTTTATTTTTTATTGTATTTTATTTTTTTATTTTTTTTAATCTTATTATTTATTTGTGTGTGGCGTTGCGCGGGTCTCACTTCCTGTTGGATGGGGTCCGTGCCCGTGTGGCCCGACCTTGCGCTGTGGGGTCTCTGTTGGTGACTTGGTGTGGTGGCGGCGCAGCCCCCGTGTCTGGTCTGGATGCTGTGTCTCGGTTGTTTGGGCGGTGGTGTGTTTGTGCGGGTTTGGGTTGGGGTGGGGGGCCTTTTGGTTGGGGGGGTTGTTGGTGTCTCTTGTTTGCGTGTTGGCGTTCGGGCTGACCGGCGGGCTGGCGCCGGCTGGTCTCCGTGGCCCTGGTGGCGTGTGGTTGCTGGTCGCAGTTTTTTTTTTTATCGCTTTGATTTGATTGGCTGGTGCTGGCTGTCTGGGGTTATTGCGGCTGCTGTTTCTGCTGCCGTTTGTTTGTGGTGTGGGCGCCCGTGGCTGCTGGGTCTGGTGCAGGGGTGTGGCTGATGTTGTGACTGGTGGCAGCGCGCGCGCGTGATGGCTGTCGGGGCTGACGAACTGTGTATATGTATGTATATGTGTGTGTATGTATGTATGTTTATATATGTGTATGTGTACATATGTGTATGTATATGTATATATGTGTATGTGTGGGTATGTATACGTGTATGTGTATGTATATATGTATGTATGTATGTATATTTCTGGGGGTACGCTCTGGGCCTGCCTGTCAGACGGGGGTCGACGCCTCAGGCTACTGCATCCGAACTGCGTGTCTGGAGCTCCTGGGTCCCGCTGTCCATCCCTTCCGGGTGCCCGTCTTGGTTGGGGCCTGTTGGGCCTAGTCCCTGACAGTCAACCGACAAAAAGAAGAGAAAAACTAGCTTATTTGAATCTTTTTGAAAAAATTAAAAAAAGAATTTATGGAACATCATTAGTCATTTTTCCTGATTAAGATACATTTTAGAATTTTGATGACATGTTTTAAATTGGTTAAAATCCAATCTGCACTTTGTTAGAATATTTAACAAATTGGACCAAGCTATATTTCTAACAAAGACAAATCAGTATTTCTTCTAGATTTTCCAGAACAAAATTTTTAAAAAGAAATTCAAAATACTTTGAAATAAGATTTAAATTTGATTCTACAGATTTTCTAGATTTGCCAGAATAATTTTTTTGAATTTTAATCATAGTAAGTTTGAAGAAATATTTCACAAATATTCTTCGTCGAAAAAACAGAAGCTAAAATATTTATTATTCTTTACAATAAAAAATAAATACATTTACTTGAACATTGATTTAAATTGTCAGGAAAGAAGAGGAAGACATTTAAAAGGTAAAAAGGTATATTTGTTTAAAAATCCTAAAATCATTTTTAAAGTTGTATTTTTTCTCTAAAATTGTATTTCTAAAAGTAATAAGAAGCAAAGTAAAAAATAAATGAATTTATTTAAACAAGTGAAGACCCATCCATCCATCCATTTTCTACCGCTTATTCCAAGTGAAGACCAAGTCTTTAAAATATTTTCTTGGATTTTCAAATTCTATTTGAGTTTTGTCTCTTTTAGAATTAAAAATGTCGAGCAAAGCGAGACCAGCTTGCTAGTAAATAAATACAATTTAAAAAATAGAGGCAGCTCACTGGTAAGTGCTGCTCTTTGAGCTATTTTTAGAACAGGCCAGCGGGCGACTGATCTGGTCCTTACGGGCTACCTGGTGACCGCGGGCACCGCGTTGGTGACCCCTGCCCTAGTATATACAATAATATAAACCAAGTCATTGTATTTCATTTAGGATTATTTCATATCTTCATTTAAATAAAAATATATTTGTATCTTTTTTAGATACAGTCAATAAATAATGTGAACATGTATCATAACATGGAAATCTAAGAGAACGTGTTGTGGATGATTGTGGACTGGGTATTTTTTTTATTTTATTTTTTACACATTTTTATAAAAATAAAAATAAAAAAAAGTTTTCCCGACGTATTACATTTTAGACGATTTCTCTTCTTAGTTATTATTTCACCGGCTGTAGAAAAGAGCCGCTCACAGGGCACAGAGGAGGCGTCAGTGCGACACAGTTCGCGTATCGGTCACGTGACCAAAACAGCTCATGATCGGTCACTTGACTTTCTAAAAGCGGTACGCGCACCGACACAGGGTTTTGCTCTTTGAGCTCGACGCATGCGCCGATGCATCGGTGTTGCCGGACCCATCACTTATATTTACTAAAATGAATTAACCACATTCAGACAAGTGTTGAAAGGATGAAATACATTTCATTTATTAAACAATATTCACAATTACACAGTCGGGAAAAAAGAACTTTACAGCAAGTTCAGCTCAGCCTTTTCCCTTCTTGTGTTTGAATCCTTGCTTCGCTTCTCCACCACTTTTCTTCTTCCTGAAGGCCACGCTGTTTTTATGGCTCTTGGAAGATTGGAACGCTTTGTCTTTATTTACTTTCCCACCAAAAGTTCTCTTTCCTTCAAATTTCTTCTTGCCGCCAAATCGGTTATCTCTGTCGCTTGGTTTTCGGAATGGCTTTCCTCCAGGTGACCCTTTCTGTCCAAAAGGTTTTCTCTCTCGGTCGCCACCTTTCTGTCCAAAAGGTTTTTTCTCTCGGTCGCCACCTTTCTGTCCAAAAGGTTTTCTCTCTCGGTCGCCACCTTTCTGTCCAAAAGGTTTTTTCTCTCGGTCGCCACCTTTCTGTCCAAAAGGTTTTTTCTCTCGGTCGCCACCTTTCTTTCCAAAAGGTTTTTTCTCTCGGTCGCCACCTTTCTGTCCAAAAGGTTTTTTCTCTCGGTCGCCACCTTTCTGTCCAAAAGGTTTTTTCTCTCGGTCGCCACCTTTCTGTCCAAAAGGTTTTTTCTCTCGGTCGCCACCTTTCTGTCCGAAAGGTTTTTTAGCTCGGTCGCCGTTCTTTTTGTCTTTATGCCAATCTCCTTTGCCGGTTTTTTTCGGAGGCATAGCACCTTTTCCTTTGTCACCAGCAGAGAGCTTCCTCATCTTTCTGGCAGGTCCGTGAGATCCATCTTTGATTCTCCTCTTTGCTGCTGGGAACATATCTGCACAAGAAAACATGGGAGTGGTCAGTTGACCAAATCAGCCATATGACGACTTAATAAAGCCTTAAATGTATTGACCTTCATCTGGCTCCGCCCCGACAGCCTGCCTGTAGTACTCCGCCTCATCGTCCGATTCCACGGGAGCCGGTCGATCGTCCTGGGCGCCTGGATCCTCCACTTCACTGTCCTCCTCCTCCTGATTGTCTGCGCATTTCCTCTTGATGCCTGCCAGGCTCTTCTTCCTGTGTGGAGGTAACATCTTCTAAAGTTCCACTCTACTGATATGTTACTCAAAACCAATTTTTCCATCCATCCATCCATCTTCTACCGCTTATCCGAGGTCGGGTCGCGGGGGCAGCAGCCTAAGCAGGGAAGCCCAGACTTCCCTCTCCCCAGCCACTTCGTCCAGCTCTTCCTGTGGGACCCCGAGGCGTTCCCAGGCCAGCCGGGAGACATAGTCTTCCCAACGTGTCCTGGGTCTTCCCCGCGGCCTCCTACCGGTCGGACGTGCCCTAAACACCTCCCGAGGGAGGCGTTCGGGTGGCATCCTGACCAGATGCCCGAACCACCTCATCTGGCTCCTCTCCATGTGGAGGAGCAGCGGCTTTACTTTGAGCTCCCCCCGGATGGCAGAGCTTCTCACCCTATCTCTAAGGGAGAGCCCCGCCACCCGGCGGAGGAAACTCACTTCGGCCGCTTGTACCCGTGATCTTGTCCTTTCGGTCATAACCCAAAGCTCATGACCATAGGTGAGGATGGGAACGTAGATCGACCGGTAAATTGAGAGCTTTGCCTTCCGGCTCAGCTCCTTCTTCACCACAACGGATCGATACAGCGTCCGCATTACTGAAGACGCCGCACCGATCCGCCTGTCGATCTCACGATCCACTCTTCCCTCACTCGTGAACAAGACTCCGAGGTACTTGAACTCCTCCACTTGGGGCAAGATCTCCTCCCCAACCCGGAGATGGCACTCCACCCTTTTCCGGGCGAGAACCATGGACTCGGACTTGGAGGTGCTGATTCTCATCCCAGTCGCTTCACACTCGGCTGCGAACCGATCCAGCGAGAGCTGAAGATCCTGGCCAGATGAAGCCATCAGGACCACATCATCTGCAAAAAGCAGAGACCTAATCCTGCAGCCACCAAACCAGATCCCCTCAACGCCTTGACTGCGCCTAGAAATTCTGTCCATAAAAGTTATGAACAGAATCGATGACAAAGGGCAGCCTTGGCGGAGTCCAACCCTCACTGGAAACGTGTCAGACTTACTGCCGGCAATGCGAACCAAGCTCTGGCACTGATCATACAGGGAGCGGACTGCCACAATCAGACAGTCCGATACCCAATACTCTCTGAGCACTCCCCACAGGACTTCCCGAGGGACACGGTCGAATGCCTTCTCCAAGTCCACAAAACACATGTAGACTGGTTGGGCAAACTCCCATGCACCCTCAAGCACCCTGCCGAGAGTATAGAGCTGGTCCACAGTTCCACGACCAGGACGAAAACCACACTGTTCCTGCTGAATCCGAGGTTCAACTATCCGGCGTAGCCTCCTCTCCAGTACACCTGAATAGACCTTACCGGGAAGGCTGAGGAGTGTGATCCCACGATAGTTAGAGCACACCCTCCGGTTCCCCTTCTTAAAGAGAGGAACCACCACCCCGGTCTGCCAATCCAGAGGTACCGCCCCCGATGTCCACGCGATGCTGCAGAGTCTTGTCAACCAAGACAGCCCCACAGCATCCAGAGCCTTAAGGAACTCCGGGCGGATCTCATCTACCCCTGGGGCCTTGCCACCGAGGAGCTTTTTAACTACCTCAGCAACCTCAGCCCCAGAAATAGGAGAGCCCACCACAGAGTCCCCAGGCACTGCTTCCTCATAGGAAGACGTGTTGGTGGGATTGAGGAGGTCTTCGAAGTATTCCATCCAACGATCCACAACATCCGCAGTCGAGGTCAGCAGAACACCATCCTCCAAACCAATTTTTTTTGGACAAAACTCACTTGTGCTCGTCCTTCTGGGCTTTCTTGCGAACAATGTTCTGCTCCTGCATTTTCTTGCGCTGTTCTTTCTCCTTCATCCGGGACTCCTTTCTCTGCAGGATCTCCTGGATTTCCTCCTCGGTCTTGGAGACTGCAGAGGAGCGTTTGTTAAATGCAAATACGCTCAAGCGGAACCACATCCGCGTTGATTATCTAGTGCATCAGCAAGCGTTTACTTTGGTAAATCACAGATTTCATATCAAAGATATGTCATCCTCTGCACACGGACGCCAATCAAGCTGCCTGACAAAGATTGTGGACACTTACTATTGGCGTGATAGAGGATGTTCCCTTCCACCATGCCTTCTTGGATCTTGATTAGCTGAAGCGTCATGCGAGGACCGATCTGTGCGCACACGACCGTAGAATTATCAGCTCTTCTCGGTTAGATGAGGCGGCAAAATACGGACATACCTCCGTCAGACGGATGGCGCTCTGCTGGGAGGCCATGTTGCCTCGGCCGGAGTAGACCTGCGGCAGCTCGGTGATGTTATGGTCGCCGTCTTGTTCGGCCTCACTTTCCGACAGGTTCGCTCCTCTAAGAGGGAATGAATTAGATTAGATACTTAATCGATTGGACAGGAGCCCTTTCATCCTACTAGAACCTTACTTCAGCATCAGCTCGCTGATGTCCTCAAACTTGCTCATGTTGGGGAACTTCTCCTGCATCAGCTTCTTCACGCCACGGCTCATACCCACCGGGACCACCTTCAGGCTGCTGCAAAGAGAAAGAAACCAGAGTCAGCGTCAATTTTGACAAAAGACGAGAGGCGTTTGTGTGTCTTGGTGCGGCCCATCAGTGCGTTTACTTTGAACATGCATCACTGAGCAGTCAAGTCCGAGTCTGTCATCATCTGAGCCACACTCCCTGACTTCATCGGTTTCCATCAATACATCATTTTAATTTGTACACAACATCTTCACATAAAACATTTAGGCATTTTACCGTATTTCCTCAAACAGTACCTTTGTTAACTATAAAGATCCCATTTAAGAGTTAATATACAGTACAGGCCAAAGGTTTGGACACACCTTCTCATTTCAATGCGTTTTCTTTATTTTCATGACTATTAACATTGTAGATTGTCACTGAAGGCATCAAAACTATGACACCTGTGAAGTGAAAACCATTTCAGGTGACTACCTATTGAAGCTCATGGAGAGAATGCCAAGAGTGTGCAAAGTAGTAATCAGAGCAGAGGGTGGTGTTGTACGGAGTCTGAATCCAAAAGTCTGAATCCACCCTCACCTCTTCCCCCTTCTGGTTCCTAATATAATATAATATAACATAAATTGTGGTGTGAATCCTGTGCAGGTTTCGAGAACCTTCCTATAATTGGTGCTATTTTCCCTGTGACTGCTACTAAAAATGTAGAACGCATTAACTATGTTTTTTATAATCTGTTGAGACTGACCAACCTGACTCGTGATGCTGTTGAGGGGCTTGCTGAACAACCTGGGTTTGCTATGTCACTGAAGGGGGTCTGGCAAAGTGGTGACTTTCAAGAAATGCTAGTTTCCTTCCCTGAGAGTGACGACATTGACATAGATTCCATCCGTTTATCTCCCATGTAACTATGCTTTTAATTTTTATTAGCTTGCTCAAAGAGGGGCGTATTTTAGAAGTGTTGTACTAGTGATAAAGATCTTTTTAGAAGATCTGAAGGGGGAATTGTCGGAGGCAGATATTTACATATATCTGAATTTAAGTTGTACTTCTTTCATTTCTTAGTCATATTTGAACACAGCTCGTGTTTTCCATTTATTCTCTTGATGCTCTGTCAGCAAGTATACTATGTGTGTAAACCTTGAGTTCTTTGGAATGTGTTTAGACTAGCATTTTGTTTTGTCTACAGAGATGGGACGAGAGAGAGGGTGGTGGGATCGGGAAGACAGACCATTTTGGGTGTGCGCGATAGAAGGTTCTAGGGTTAGACTGGTCTCAATCAAAATGTATATTGGCAAAGCTTTGAGAATATACAACAAAATACCTATTCTGTCTCTGGTGGTTTTTCAACTCAGCTTTAAGTGTCGGAAAGAACTTGGGAGCGAATTGTGACTTGAATTCCCTGGGAGGAACAACTGGTCCAAAACGCAGCAGTGGCTATTTTGAAGAAATTACAATATAAAACATGTTCAGTTATTTCACCATTTTTTTTTGTTAAGCACATAACTCCACATGTGTTCATTCATAGTTTTGATGTGACAATCTACAATGTAAATAGCCATGAAAACAAAGAAAACACATTGAATGAGGAGAAGGTGTGTCCAAACTTTTGGCTTGTACTGTATATACTAAAGAATATATTGCAAGAGGCTGCAATATGTACCTCAAAAAAGGATTTCAGACAATATCGTCCATCCCTACATCAGTCATTGTAAAGGTCAGTGGCGACCCCGAGTGGTAGCACCCCATTGAATCCTCTGTGTGTATTGAAGGTGTGATGTTTTTACACTCAAGTGGACCACACACCCTATACCGTATTTTCCGCACCATAAGCCGCCCTGGGCTATAAGCCGCGCCTTCAGTGAACGGCATATTTCAAAACTTTGTCCACCTATAAGCCGCCCCGTGTTATAAGCCGCATCTAACTGCGCTAAAGGAATGTCAAAAAAACAGTCAGATAGGTCAGTCAAACTTTAATAATATATTAAAAACCAGCGTGATGTGGGCGCGCATGGAGTCGTATATCAACATGGACGGAGCTGCGTGAAAAAAGCCACCCGGCCTCTTCGCGTAAACTTACCTTAACCACTCGCTCATCTTTTCTTCATCCATCCATCCCTTGGAGTTAGCTTTTATGATGACGCCGGCTGGAAAGGTCTCTTTTGGCAAGGTCTTCCTTTTGAATATCATCATGGGTGGAAGTTTCTGGCCATTAGCATGGCAAGCTAGAACCACAGTGAAGGATGACTTCTCATTCCCTGTGGTGCGAATATTCACCGTACATGCTCCCGTTGTATCCACAGTGCGGTTCACAGGAATATCAAAAGTCAGTGGAACCTCGTCCATGTTGATAATGTTCTCTGGCCGGATCTTTTTTTCAATATGCACGGAAAGTAGCCAGCTTTTCTTGAAAGTCTTTAGGCAGTTGCTGTGAAATAGTAGTCCGTGTGCGGATGGAGAGATTGCGTCTTTTCATGAACCGGAAACCTGTCGCTTAGTAGGAGCCATTTTGTGGTCTTTACAGATGTAAACACACAAAGGAAATGAAACGTAATATCCGCGCGCTTCTTCTTCTTCTACGGGGGCGGGTGGTTGCTTACAGTAGAAGAAGAAGCGCTTCCTCTTCTATGGGGGCGGGTGCTTACCTTGGCGGTTGCTTGCGTAGAAGAAGAAGCGCTTCCTCTTCTACGGGGAAAAAAGATGGCGGCTGTTTACCGTAGTTGCGAGACCTAAACTTTATGAAAATGAATCTTAATATTAATCCATATATAAAGCGCACCTGGTTATAAGCCGCACTGTCAGCTTTTGAGTAAATTTGTGGTTTTTAGGTGCGGCTAATAGTGCGGAAAATACGGTATTATTATTATTATTAAATTGGGGGACACTATTTCGTACTACACTTACTAGTGGCGGAATTCAATTTCCTGCGACTCTTTGTTGTAATTCAGCAGCACGGCCCTCTTGATGGTGTTGAGGCTCACCTGGCACACGGGAGACAAAGAATACTTATTTCTCGTAAAATCGCTTCAAACAGGCATGTTACAGACTCTCAGACTCGGCAATCAGAAAGCGTTTACTTGTGATAAATCTTCAAAGTGGGACTCAGAAGACTATGCTCTCATCATGTTAGCCAGCTACAACGGCGAGGACGAGACAATCCAAAAATACCGTGTGCACGTTGATGGAGGGGAACATGTTCTGGAACATGGTGGCCATGAGTTTCATGTGCATCCCTTGAGAGCCAAAGTTGTTGAGAATGAGCAGCGGGTGGTGCTTGAACTGCTCCTCGTGCATCCGGTGCCTCTTCAGAGATGAGACCACGTCTTTGAGGAGCGTGTACTGGAATCACCACAACAAAATAACACTTCATACACGTCGGTGTAAAAACTTAAAAGAGTGAACTGATAGATCGTCCAGTGCATCAGTGCGTTTACTTTGAAAAACATCACTTAGCAGTCACGTAGGGGGAAAAAAAAATCATCACTTGCACATTTTCTATATACTGTTTGTGTTTACATCATGTTTACCTTCAGTACTTTAAAATAAAGCATGGGTCCTTTGGGGAGTCGAGCCATCCTCTGGAAAATTACAAAAACAATCTGAATGGCTGGACAAGGACAGTCAATTTTGCCTAAATTGATCTTCGACTTCATCCACACAGTCGCATAAACTATTAGTTGGGTTTCTTTGTGTGATCTCACCATAGTGAGATTGTTCTCCGACTTGCTGAAGATGATGAAATGTGTCACTCCCAGTGGTCCCGCTACGGTTACAAAGTCTTTCAGCACATTCTTTTTCCTCACCTGTTTAACACAAAGTTATAAGTCGCTCCAGCCGAAAATGCATAATAAAGAAGGAAAAAAAACATATATAAGTCGCACTGGAGTATAAGTCGCATTTTTTGGGGAAATGTATTTGATAAAAGCCAACACCAATAATAGACATTTGAAAGGCAATTTAAAATAAATAAAGAATAGTGAACAACAGGCTGAATAAGTGTACGTTATATGACGCATAAATAACCAACTGGTATGTTAACGTAACATATTATGGTAAGAGTCATTCAAATAACTATAACATATAGAACATGCTATACGTTTACCAAACAATCTGTCACTCCTAATCGCTAAATCCCATGAAATCTTATACGTCTAGTCTCTTACATGAATGAGATAAATAATATTATTTGATATTTTACGCTAATGTGTTAATTATTTCACACATAAGTCGCTCCTGAGTATAAGTCGCACCCCCGGCCAAACTGAAAAAAACTGACTTATAGTCGGAAAAATACGTTAATTACATTGACAAGCAATTCTATTATGGTCATACTCTTGTTTGCTAGCGGCTACGATTTCGGTACTTTTGAAGATCTTTGCTCCTTCTCAACTCTGTGGTAATATTCTTTTCACAAAATACAACCAACAGCATACCTGCCAACTACTCCGGTTTTCCCGTAATTAGTACGGTTTTCATCAACCTATTTCGGGTTACGGTTGCAGTGATAAAAAATACGGTTTTTCATTCATTACATTTTTTTTTTTTTAAGTTTTATTCACGAAATGGCGTAACAACAATCACAATTGACACTGCTTCCCGTAACTTCCTATCGAGCCATTCCGAATGCCATGCGCGAGGCTATTTATAGCACCGCTGCCAAGCACGAGGCACCAGTTGCCCATTGTTTCCAAACGAGCGAACGATCATGGAATCAGCCGGAGAAAAATCGCAAACGAGTCTTAAACCGAAAAGAAAACTGCAGTCATTCCGTGAAGAATATTCAAAAGCCTATCCGGGAATAATTATCCGTTCCAAAAAGGGTGAAAACTACGCGAATTGCACCTTGTGCAGACAAGATTTTTCGATCGGACACGGAGGAATTAGCGATGTAAAAGACCACGTTGGGACAAAAAAACACAAGTCTAATGCTGTTGCTAAATTTGGATTTTAGCCACAAAAAGGTAATGACACCAATGTTATCTATTGGAATTGTTTAGTACTGTTATACTGTTAAAAGTGTTTATACTATTTATGCTTTCAAGTCCAAGTTGAAGAAATCTTGTTAAATATTGACAGCATAACTACCAAAATACAGAAGTATGTCCTTAATATTTTTGCAGTGCTATTTCTGTTGAAAAGTTCAAATGATTACATTAGAGATGTGATGTGCCACTTTTCAAGTGTATGATGGCTTCAATTCATTTTCATTAATTTTTCATATTTTGAATTCTTTTGAAAGGCTTACAAAAAAACTACATTTGAATTGTAATTCCATGCTATTGACAGGACTATTAATTTTAATGAAGTTAGCTTACCATGTTTACAGTATGATAATTGTGATAGAAATGTGAATTTTAGGCACAGAATATTTTTTACAATTGAACAAGGCAGTAGATTATACAAGCTTGGACAGAAAGTTAATAATGATACCAATTTTTTTTTTAATGGAATTGTTTAGTACTGTTTTACCATTTGTTTACTGTAAAAAGTGTTTATACTTTCAATTAACAAATTGAAGTCTTGTGAAAGGTTGACAGGATAACTGGCATTAACTGTCAAAATAATTTCAAACTATTGAAGTTAGCTTACAGAATAAACATGTCAATCAACCCATATGATTTTTGCTGTAATATTTTTGTTTTGAAAAGTCACTGTGACTGATAGAAAAGTGATGGTTTTAGCAACATTTTAACCTGTCTGAATGCAATCAATCATTTTCGTTCATTCGTTTTTCTGATTTCAAAAGTTGGCAGGTATGCAACAGTACGTTAATGGTAAATCTTACTTGTGAAAAATAACCCCCCAGTTCCTATTTTCAACAGTCCGCTCATTTGAGCAGGAAAACACTGACCACATCTTTGTTTTCTACCTGTCAACTAGTTTAGGCTGCTCGCCGGCTCCTCATCACCACTTCAAGATGGCGGCCGAATTTCTCGCGTCACAGCAGCCAATGCTGCGTCTACTTATATGAGTACACCCACCTTTAATTGCTCAGCCGTGTAGGGTTTCATGACTCTCCTGATGTCCAATATGAGCTGACTGACGTTCTTCCCAACCTGGCCCCGGTGGAAGACGAAGGAATGGGGGACACTTCGGTACGTCTCCTCGGCCAAATGGGTGGCCTCAGACCGGGACTTTTTCTGGTTCCTTGACTAAAATCACAACGGATCACAAGTCCTTTTATTTAGCATCAATAAAACAGCATTTAAACAACCATGTATTTTGAAGCAGAAAATAAATATGAACTAGATAAACAATATAATTAACTTTACGTGGCTAACTTTACTAGCACGTGGCGTGGTCGCTACTTACCTTTGACCGGCCCATGTTTCCACGCGAAACGCTCTTATTTAATTCAATACGTCAACTTAATTAATCCTAGATTCGAACATCAACAATGTGGGATTTTGTTGAGGGTTTTTTTTACGATCAATTCCTCTGATTGAGCAGCGGCGACCAGCTCCTCTCCGCCCGCATGGTTCCTCTGCTGTGCCGCTAATATGTCCGTGCTTACTGCGCATGCGCGCTTCCCGAGAAGTCTTGTTAGCGCCACCAACTGGCCTGGAGGAACGTCGGCGTCGTCGTCCTCGGCTAAGACGAAGGTAATTGGCCAAACAATTGATAAATAATGTGACTATCGGGTCATTGATATTCTTCTAGAACACTTAAGAAACGTTGACATGTATTTATAATGTGCGGTGAAATCGGGCTTTTAGGTAAAAAAACGCAAAAACAAGTCGGTGCCATGAATGTATCATGAATAGGCGAGGGCGGACCTACGTCACTTCCGCCTGCCAATCCCCTAGCAACCGGTCGCCATATTGAATTCGTTGAAAACAAACCAGCTCACAGCGAACACAGCATTGACAGAAAGGGCATTTAACGAGGTTTCACGGCATTTTAAACTGTTCTAAATGGCGTATGATTATGTAAATAGTCTTTCCAGTGAGGCTAGGTTAAGTACGAGTTAAAATGTTCTGTAGTTGGATTAAACGACTGCCCTTACCGCCTTCCAGCAGATGCGTGGACTGATAATCCTACACAATGGCCGGACATGGAATTTGGAAATCTTTATGTCTACCTCACAAGCGCACCAGGTCGGTTGTTATATAACGAATAAATCACATAAAAATTGTTAAATCACCCAAGGTATGTTGATAAATGATAATAAGGATGACACGGTGGCTACCAGTATCTGTATATTTATTATATCTGTAGAGAGCTCATTCAAATTCAGTTCAGTATTATGATTTATTATTTGCTGAATTACTGTTCCTTTTTTTAACTGAATTATTTATTTAAAATAACAGGCGTTTTTGCAGCAGGCTCAATGTTTTCACACTCATTTGTCCTTTCCGTTAGATCACTGAAAGGTAGTCGTTTCCCACAGTGTTTCTTTGTACTTTTTGAGTTCTCTGCTGCCGATTCACGCTTTGAAGTTGTCAGTTGATGTCGCTCGTAACTGTCCATCCTATGGGATGCCTTCTTTCCACTCTGTGGCAGGTGAGGTAAGATGGATGGTGCATAATCAGGGTGCGTGGGATTCTTTACAGGTCGTCCTGAGAGGGAAAAAAATGAAAAAATATTGAGAGATTTGAGGGGCTACAACTACAAGTAATGTTTGATTACAACAAAGGAGCCTTGCAGACAGCATTTTACGACTGTCTTGAAAAGTTGATTAAATGGCAACATGAAAATTATAGGGTTTATTGGTTTTTAAAAACCCAACCGTTAAGTGCAAATTTAAATGAAACCGGTTTTCGAAAATAGCCTTTATACCGTATGTTATTGTTGTGCAACAACAACAACTTCAGCTGTCGAACGTTATTCAGTAAAAATTCAACGGGTTCAACATTAGCATGGACGGTATAGCCAAGTTGTGGTTAAGAAGGTGGATTTTTGTTCCTTATATTTACCAGAAACGAAGTGATCCGAACACACGACCCGGGATTTTAGGGGACTCCAGTGAGAACCGTCCTCGTTTTCCCGGTGTAAAGCTGCGAGCCATTTGTCTCGTCTCTGTGGGCTTTTAGCACGCTTTGGCAGAACAAAATACGACCTTTGTTTTCCCTGTTTCCAGTTGTGGTTTGCACAACCAAAAAACAACACAGTTTTTTGGCATTTTGGAGGCAGAATGACGGGTTTAATCAGCGCAGGTCGACAGGTTAAAGAGTAATGGCGACGGTTTGTTTTCAACGCCAGTCAGGTTGCTATGGCTCGAAGAACCCGTATGTAGCTCAGTTGCCCGGATGTCGGCCCTGCCCTGTAGGCCAAACAATTTATAAATAATGTGACTATCGGGTCATTGATATTCTTCTAGAACACTTAAGAAACTTTGACATGTATTTATAATGTGCGGTGAAATCTGGCTTTTAGGTAAAAAAACGCAAAAACAAGTCGGTGCCATGAATGTATCATGAATTGATTAACGTGAACCCCGACTTAAACTAGTTGAAAAACTTATTGGGGTGTTACCATTTAGTGGTCAATTGTACGGACTATGTACTGTACTGTGCAATCTACTATTAAAAGTTCATTCAATCAATCAAAGTGCTAGCTGTGTTTTGTCATTTTAACACTTATTTTGATTGAAGAGCAATGCATTTATTTTGTCAGTTATTATCAAAATACTATAAACTATAGGCGGTATTGTGTAAAGTCTACTATATAAACACTACTCCATGTATATATTATTTATTATCTGTATACCATACTTGCCAACCCTCCCGGATTTTCCGGGAGACTCCCGAAATTCAGCGCCTCTCCCGAAAACCTCCCGGGACACATTTTCTCCCGAAAATCTCCCGAAATTCAGGCGGACTCAGGTCCTCCACAATATAAAAAAGCGTACCTGCCCAATGACGTTATAACTGTAGAATGATGGAGGGCGAGTTATTGGTTTCTTATGTGGGTTTATTGTTAGGCAGTTTCATTAACGTCCTCCCAGCGCGGCAACAACACACAACAACAGCAGTCACTTTTTTGTATACCGTAAAGCAGTTTGTCTGCCGTAAACAGCAATGTTGTGACACTCTTAAACAGGACAATACTGCCATCTAGTGCATTTGATGACAGCACTTTTGTGCGTGCCACACAGCAATGCATCATCAGAGAGGGTTGCATGGTTAGAAAAATAGTGACAGAGAATAGAACAAGGATGGACAATTCAACCCTTAACTCAACAATGAGTAGATGAGTGTTATGTGTGTGCATATGTGTAAATAAATGAACACTGAAATTCAAGTATTTATTTTATTTATATGTATATATATATATATAAATACATATATATATATATATATATATAATAAAATAAATAAATATATATATATATATAATAAAATACATATATATACGTATATATATATTTATATATATATATATATATATATATATATATATATATATATATATATATATATATATATATATATATATTAGAGATGCGCGGATAGGCAATTATTTCATCCGCAACCGCATCAGAAAGTCGTCAACCATCCGCAATGCACCCGATCTAACATTTGATCAGAACCGCATCCGCCCGCACCCGCCCGTTGTTATATATCTAATATAGACGATGCAAGGCATTAGTGAGGTTATAAAGCTTTTGCCTGTTAAAGAAAGGAGACTGATCCAATGCAGCACAGACATTCGCGTGCCACGCTGTCACGACCCAGACGCACACCAGTGCGCAATCATATGGGAGCCGCGCTGAGCGCACCTCCAAGCGCGTCTCGCTGCCGGCGACGGCCGGGTATATGGGCCCGACGCTCCAGTGCCATCCATTTTCAGGGCTACTTGATTCGGCAGGTGGGTTGTTACACACTCCTTAGCGGGTTCCGACTTCCATGGCCACCGTCCTGCTGTCTATATCAACCAGGGTGAGCCCCACCCCTTTCGTGAGCGCACTGCGCGCGGAGTGACCCCTGTTACGCGTCCCCGGCAACAGGGGTGGCGGGCAGGTAAGCTGCGCGGGCGGAGCGCGTGGAGTGACCCCTGTTACGAGCCCCCGGCCACGGGGGTGGCGGGCAGGTAAGCTGCTTACCTGCTGCGCGTGACGCCGGCCGCGGCGAAGGCGGACGAGGCGGGGTGTCGGTGCGGTGGTGACCCTGGACGTGCGTCGGGCCCTTCTCGCGGATCGCCTCAGCTACGGCTCCCGGTGGGGCCCTCTCGGGGGAAGGGGCCTCGGTCCCGGACCCCGGCGAGGCGTCGGGGGCCTTCTCCGCTCCGTAAAAGTGTCCATCTCTTTTTTTTTTTTTCTTCTGTTGTGGCATATGCAGCAGGTGCCTGCTCGTTTTTCGTATGTGGGTAACAACATTTAACTATGTATATATATTTCCCAATTGGTTTAACTGCCACCCGCCTGAATCTATTTAAAATCTAATTTTTTTTAATTTCGACCGCCCGACCCGACCCGACCCGCGGATAAAATCTAATTTTTTTAAATTTCATCCGCCCGATCCGCGGATAATCCGCGGACTCCGCGGTTGTGCCCGCAAACCGTGCATCTCTAATCTATATATATATATATATATATAGATATATATATATATATATGAAATACTTGACTTGGTGAATTCTAGCTGTAAATATACCCCTCCCCTTTTAGCCACGCTCCCGTCCCACCCCGACCATGTTATTGTATATACTAGGGCAGGGGTCACCAACGCGGTGCCCGCGGTCACCAGGTAGCCCGTAAGGACCAGATCAGTCGCCCGCTCGCCTGTTCTAAAAATAGCTCAAAGAGCAGCACTTACCAGTGAGCTGCCTCTATTTTTTAAATTGTATTTATTTACTAGCAAGCTGGTCTCGCTTTGCTCGACATTTTTAATTCTAAAAGAGACAAAACTCAAATAGAATTTGAAAATCCAAGAAAATATTTTAAAGACTTGGTCTTCACTTGGAATAAGCGGTAGAAAATGGATGGATGGATGGGTCTTCACTTGTTTAAATAAATTCATTTATTTTTTACTTTGCTTCTTATTACTTTTAGAAATACAATTTTAGAGAAAAAATACAACCTTAAAAATGATTTTAGGATTTTTAAACAAATATACCTTTTTACCTTTTAAATGTCTTCCTCTTCTTTCCTGACAATTTAAATCAATGTTCAAGTTATTTTTTTATTTTTTTTATTGTAAAGAATAATAAATATTTTAGCTTCTGTTTTTTCGACGAAGAATATTTGTGAAATATTTCTTCAAACTTACTATGATTAAAATTCAAAAAAATATTCTGGCAAATCTAGAAAATCTGTAGAATCAAATTTAAATCTTATTTCAAAGTATTTTGAATTTCTTTTAAAATTTTTGTTCTGGAAAATCTAGAAGAAATACTGATTTGTCTTTGTTAGAAATATAGCTTGGTCCAATTTGTTAAATATTATATCAAAGTGCAGATTGGATTTTAACCAATTTAAAACATGTCATCAAAATTCTAAAATGTATCTTAATCAGGAAAAATGACTAATGATGTTCCATAAATGTTTTTAATTTTTTCAAAAAGATTCAAATTAGCTAGTTTTTCTCTTCTTTTTGTCAGTTGAATTTTGAATTTTAAAGAGTCGAAATTGAAGATAAACTGTTTCAAAATTTTATTTTAATTTTTTTCGTGTTTTCTCCTCTTTTAAACCGTTCAATTAAGTGCTTTTTTCATCATTTATTCTCTACAAAAAACCTTCCGTAAAAGGGAAAAAAAATGTACGACGGAATGACAGACAGAAATACCCATTTTTTTATATATATAAATGTATTTATTTAGCTATTCTTGTTTAAATCACACTTACGTGTAACTTACAAATGACAATATATTTATTTATTTAAGTGTGTATCAAACTGGTAGCCCTTCGCATTAATCAGTACCCAAGAAGTAGTTTTTGGTTTCAAAAAGGTTGGTGACCCCTGTACTAGGTCATAAAATCAGTGTCAGTTGAGTCGGTCCATAGGTTGCCTGTAGGGATTTTTAATGTCCAGCAGATGTCAGTATTTAGTGACACAGTATCGACACAGTATCAATACAGTTTTGCAATGTGTCGAAACGCTTCATGACGCCTCATCAACCCATCACTACTTTTTGCTATAGTCTTTTGGTTTCATAGTTTATTCTCCGCCACTGTGCGCGCTTTTGTTTGATCCTTTTTTGTAGTTCTAGTGTTTCAATAAAAAAATGTACCTTCATTCCCGTCTCGCCCGTGCCAACTTTCCGTTGCATCCCGGAAAAGCTAACACCCAAGATCAAGTCATGACACAACTGACTCGTCTCGGCTGCTGCTAATAAGCATGGCAGGTGATCGCATGATCATCCCCAGCTGGGTAATCCAACCACCCCGCTCCACGGCAAGCCCGCAGACCACGCCCCCCCATCCACAAAAACATAATAATGAATCAAAATCAATGTCATTATGAATTATTGATCTATCCAAGGCTCCAATTACGTCACATCAAGTATTCCACTTTGAGATATTTTTTGGGGAAAATGTTGCATATTTTGTGTTTGCCATTTAAAAAACAAAGTTGTTGTTTTTTTAAAGAAGGGCCTAAAACGAACAAACAAAGAACATAAACAACACTAAAACTTATAATTGACGGATAGATATGAAGTTGATCTGGAGACTATTGTGTTAAAAGTAAAAAAAAAAAGTATGATTTCTTTTTTTAAGCTCTACTGATCCCTTTAGGATCCCCATTCATTTTAGTGGGACTTTTTTTTTTAGTTTTTTTAAGTGTCACTTAAAAAAAGTGTCTGTCAGACACTTAAATCATGTGTTGCCTTCAATATAAGACTTATATCTGGCTTTTAATTTTTTTGTGGCTCCAGACAGATTTGTTTTTTGTAAGCATGGCAGGTGATCGCATGATCAGCCCCAGCTGGGTAATCCAACCACCTGCCAGCTGTGCTTCGAGGCCGGTCCTTCCACACCCCGCTCCACGGCAAGCCCGCAGACCACGCCCCCCCCATCCACAAAAACATAATAATGAATCAAAATCAATGTCATTACGAATTATTGATCTATCCAAGGCTCCAATTACGTCACATCAAGTATTCCACTTTGAGATATTTTTTGGGGAAAATGTTGCATATTTTGTGTTTGCCATTTAAAAAACAAAGTTGTTGTTTTTTTAAAGAAGGGCCTAAAACGAACAAACAAAGAACATAAACAACACTAAAACTTATAATTGACGGATAGATATGAAGTTGATCTGGAGACCAGGGCCGGCCCGTGGCATAGGCCGTATAGGCAAATGCTAAGGGCGCCGTCCATCAGGGGGCGCCACGCCAGTGCCACAAATGTTGGAGAAAAAAAAAAAAAGTTGATACTATTATTTCTAAATACAAAAAATAATCCCACGTTAATTAAAATGCAAAGTAAAGCCTATTTAATAGAAATATTATTTGTTACAACATTACGCCCCCCCCCCCCCCCAACCCCCCCCCCCGCACGGTCGCGCCCCCTCCCTTCCCGTATCATGACTCTTTTTGGACGTCACCACATCAAAAAATCAACACAAGATGTCAAAACGGCCAAAACTGTCAGGTGCCCAGGGAAGAAAAAAGAGAAAAGAAGAGGAGGAGAAACGAGAAAAAGACAGAGGTAGCAGGTAGGTAACGTTAGCCTACATGAAATTATTTGTCTGTTACAGAATGTGATAGTAACCTGGCTTTTTAGCATTAAGCTAATGTTACATGATTCGGCAATTGCTAATCAATAAATAGCTAGTTCTGTTTTAACGTCGGGTTAATATTGTGGAGGGGGCTAAATTGTTATGGAAAATAATAATGTAACGTTAGGTAATTACAGTACTCCCACCTTACATTCCTCAGGGACATTTGTATTAGATCTTTTAAGCAGGTGTTTTTTGTTTACATTGTTATTGCCTTCTGGTTAGCTAATGTTTGCCCTGCAGGTAATAGTCACTTTTCCACCCCTTTATATATTAGGTATAGTTGTAAGCCTAGTTGTTAAAGTGCACATCATTCATGTTAATTAAGCAATATGTATGTAAAAAATATTGTATTTCATGTATTCATTTTTGCATTCATTTATTTATTCTTTTTTTTTTTTATCTTGTTAACTATTCTGATTGTTAATTTGCTTTCTTTAAGTAAAAAAAAAAAGGTCAAAGACAAAGCTATCCGGTTTCTTGTGAGTATATACACTTCATTGCCGATGTGGGGGGGGCGCCACCTAAAATCTTGCCTAGGGCGCCAGATTGGTTGGAGACTATTGTGTTAAAAGTAAAAAAAAATGTATGATTTCTTTTTTTAAGCTCTACTGATCCCTGTAGGATCCCCATTCATTTTAGTGGGACTTTTTTTTAGTTTTTTTTAAGTGTCACTTAAAAAAGTGTCTGTCAGACACTTAAATCATGTGTTGCCTTCAATATAAGACTTATATACGGCTTTTAATTTTTTGTGGCTCCAGACAGATTTGTTTTTTGTATTTATGGTCCAATATGCTTCTTTCAACGTTTTTGGTTGCCGACCCCTGGGTTGAGGTTGTCTAATGGGAGGAGACATCCCAGGATTCTTACTGGGAGGTGTTGTCACCAGGACACTTTATAATCATCGCTCTCCCTCTTCCAAGATCCTTTGAGAGACGACCACCACCTCCGGACACAGGGAGGGTTGGATGAGCTGCTGGCAAAGATTCCCAAGTTTCTAAATAATTTCCCTGGGATTTGCACAGCATGTCAAGGAATTGGGGGAGAACTTTCTGGTCGGTGTGAGAAGGCTCCGGTTATCAGTTCTACACAGCTTTGCATCCCGGGGGGAGAAGAGTTGTACTCTGGGTCATAAAAAGGAAGAACGCTCATAACAGCAAGTAAGTTGTCCTATTGTTTCATTTATGATACTAATATATGATAAACATCATTTTAGAAAGTTAGATTGTTGTGCTTAAAACTATTATTTTAATGTATACTTGTTTTAAACTTTTTTTCATACTAATTTGTGATATTTTTTAAAATTATAGCTGCATATTTTTTTATGTATTAAAACATACACATGGAAAGTATTGAAGTATATTATTAATTAATTCCTATTATATAAAGACATACTGATAAGCATTCATAAAGCATTAGTAATATATTTCTGACATTAAGTACTCATAGGTATGCAGTTTATAAACCGTTATAAATGTTTTACTCATTACTGTATTAACAATTTAATCTGTAAAAAGATTAATAGCTGCATTTTTATACTTTAAAATGATTGCATCAACCTTTCTACATTATATTGAGGAATTGTCAGTGGTTTGTTAACTCATTTATGAATTATAAGTAAAAAAAAATACTTTTATAAATGTAGTATTCAGGCAGGTTATATTATAAAATGAATACTAATGAGCATTCATGTCAGAAATATGCTTTTTAAATTGTGAATACAGTTAGTACTGCCTCTCAACTCCTCTGTTGATTGCTATTCTGAATGTTGCTGGGTCGGTTTTGGAATTAGAATTACATTATTTTTGGTATTGTTGTGTATTGTTTTGTCGGATTGATTAATACATTTAAAAAAAAATAAAACATTGATAAACTAGATGAGGCAATTCCTCAAGGAATTGCGCGTGAATGCTTCAAAGCTGACGTTGAACTGAAATCCTGGAGTTTAAAAAAAAAAATTGTTGAAGTAGAGCACACAATTTCCAAACAGGCTGAATATTTTGAAGTTGGAACGGTTTGAATCGGGTGAAAAATGTGGGAGTTGTGGAACTTTGAAGAATGTCCCATTGATTTCAATGGGAATGTCCTCAAAATTTGGGAATTTCGGGAATCGCGGGAATTTTTTGGAAAATGGTCAAAATCTCGAATAGTCTGAATGAGTTGAATTGGTTTGTGTTGGAATTTTTCAAATCGGTCGAGAAATGTTGAAGTAGTAACATTTTTGATTGATAAATGGTATTAAGGAATTCCTGAAATTTTAGGAAAATTGGGAATTTTTCCAGTGCGAAAAATAACTTTGTTTTTTTTTGTCCTGATTCAGAGGAATGTTTGGACGGTGGAACGGTTGAAATGCGTTGAAAAATGTGGAAGGAGTAGTCGCCAGAAAAAAGGGTTTGAAAAAAAAGGGGAATTCCTGGAATTTTCTTGAACTTGGAAAAATAATAGTTTGAATGACAAGGATGAGTGGAATGTGTTGAAGGTGGAATGGTTTGAATCGGGTGAAAAATGTGGGAGTTGTGGAACTTTGAAGAATGTCCCATTGATTTCAATGGGAATGTCCCAAAAATTTGGGAATTTTGGGAAAAGCGGGATTTTTTGGGAAAATGGTAAACATCTGGAATAGTCTGAATGAGTTGAATTGGTTTGTGTTGGAATTTTTCAAATCGGTCGAGAAATGTTGAAGTAGTAACATTTTTGATTGATACATGGTATTAAGGAATTCCTGAAATTTTATGAAAAATTGGGAATTTTTCCAGTGCGAAAAATAACTTCGTTTTTTTTGTCCTGATTCGGAGGAGTGTTTGGACGGTGGAACGGTTGAAATGCGTTGAAAAATGTGGAAGGAGTAGTCGCCAGAAAAAAGGGTTTGAAAAAAAGGGGATTTCCTGGAATTTTCTTGAACTTGGAAAAATAATAGTTTGAATGACCAGGATGAGTGGAATGTGTTGAAGGTGGAATGGTTTGAATCGGGTGGAAAAATGTGGGAGTTGTGGAACTTTGAAGAATGTCCCATTGATTTCAATGGGAATGTCCCCAAAATTTGGGAATTTCGGGAAAAGCGGGAATTTTTTGGAAAATGGTCAAAATCTCGAATAGTCTGAATGAGTTGAATTGGTTTGTGTTGGAATTTTTCAAATCAGTCGAGAAATTTTGAAGTAGTAACATTTTTGATTGATACATGGTATTAAGGAATTCCTGAAATTTTAGAAAAATTGGGAATTTTTCCAGTGCGAAAAATAACTTTGTTTTTTTTTGTCCTGATTCGGAGGAATGTTTGGACGGTGGAACGGTTGAAATGCGTTGAAAAATGTGGAAGGAGTAGTCGCCAGAAAAAAGGGTTTGAAAAAAAAGGGGATTTCCTGGAATTTTCTTGAACTTGGAAAAATAATAGTTTGAATGACCAGGATGAGTGGAATGTGTTGAAGGTGGAATGGTTTGAATCGGGTGAAAAATGTGGGAGTTGTGGAACTTTGAAGAATGTCCCATTGATTTCAATGGGAATGTCCCCAAAATTTGGGAATTTCGGGAAAAGCGGGATTTTTTTGGAAAATGGTAAACATCTTGAATAGTCTGAATGAGTTGAATTGGTTTGTGTTTGAATTTTTCAAATCGGTCGAGAAATGTTGAAGTAGTAACATTTTTGATTGATACATGGTATTAAGGAATTCATGAAATTTTAGGAAAATTGGGAATTTTTCCAGTGCGAAAAATAACTTAGGTTTTTTTTGTCCTGATTCGGAGGAATGTTTGGACGGTGGAACGGTTGAAATGCGTTGAAAAATGTGGAAGGAGTAGTCGCCAGAAAAAAGGGTTTGAAAAAAAAGGGGATTTCCTGGAATTTTCTTGAACTTGGAAAAATAATAGTTTGAATGACCAGGATGAGTGGAATGTGTTGAAGGTGGAATGGTTTGAATCGGGTGAAAAATGTGGGAGTTGTGGAACTTTGAAGAATGTCCCATTGATTTCAATGGGAATGTCCTCTAAATTTGGGAATTTCGGGAAAAGCGGGATTTTTTTGGAAAATGGTAAACATCTTGAATAGTCTGAATGAGTTGAATTGGTTTGTGTTGGAATTTTTCAAATCGGTCGAGAAATGTTGAAGTAGTAACATTTTTGATTGATACATGGTATTAAGGAATTCCTGACATTTTAGGAAAATTGGGAATTTTTCCAGTGCGAAAAATAACTTTGTTTTTTTTGTCCTGATTCGGAGGAATGTTTGGACGGTGGAACGGTTGAAATGCGTTGAAAAATGTGGAAGGAGTAGTCGCCAGAAAAAAGGGTTTGGAAAAAAAAGGGGATTTCCTGGAATTTTCTTGAACTTGGAAAAATAATAGTTTGAATGACCAGGATGAGTGGAATGTGTTGAAGGTGGAATGGTTTGAATCGGGTGAAAAATGTGGGAGTTGTGGAACTTTGAAGAATGTCCCATTGATTTCAATGGGAATGTCCTCAAAATTTGGGAATTTCGGGAAAAGCGGGATTTTTTTGGAAAATGGTAAACATCTTGAATAGTCTGAATGAGTTGAATTGGTTTGTGTTGGAATTTTTCAAATCGGTCGAGAAATGTTGAAGTAGTAACATTTTTGATTGATACATGGTATTAAGGAATTCCTGACATTTTAGGAAAATTGGGAATTTTTCCAGTGCGAAAAATAACTTTGGTTTTTTTGTCCTGATTCGGAGGAATGTTTGGACGGTGGAACGGTTGAAATGCGTTGAAAAATGTGGAAGGAGTAGTCGCCAGAAAAAAGGGTTTGGAAAAAAAAGGGGATTTCCTGGAATTTTCTTGAACTTGGAAAAATAATAGTTTGAATGACCAGGATGAGTGGAATGTGTTGAAGGTGGAATGGTTTGAATCGGGTGAAAAATGTGGGAGTTGTGGAACTTTGAAGAATGTCCCATTGATTTCAATGGGAATGTCCTCAAAATTTGGGAATTTCGGGGAAAGCGGGAATTTTTTGGAAAATGGTCAAAATCTCGAATAGTCTGAATGAGTTGAATTGGTTTGTGCTAGAATTTTTCAAATCGGTCGAGAAATGTTGAAGTAGTAACATTTTTGATTGATACATGGTATTAAGGAATTCCTGAAATTTTAGGAAAATTGGGAATTTTTCCAGTGCGAAAAATAATTTGGTTTTTTTTTGTCCTGATTCGGAGGAATGTTTGGACGGTGGAACGGTTGAAATGCGTTGAAAAATGTGGAAGGAGTAGTCGCCAGAAAAAAGGGTTTGAAAAAAAAGGGGATTTCCTGGAATTTTCTTGAACTTGGAAAAATAATAGTTTGAATGACCAGGATGAGTGGAATGTGTTGAAGGTGGAATGGTTTGAATCGGGTGAAAAATGTGGGAGTTGTGGAACTTTGAAGAATGTCCCATTGATTTCAATGGGAATGTCCTCAAAATTTGGGAATTTCGGGAAAAGCGGGATTTTTTTGGAAAATGGTAAACATCTTGAATAGTCTGAATGAGTTGAATTGGTTTGTGTTGGAATTTTTCAAATCGGTCGAGAAATGTTGAAGTAGTAACATTTTTGATTGATACATGGTAGTAAGGAATTCCTGAAATTTTAGGAAAATTTGGAATTTTTCCAGTGCGAAAAATAATTTCGTTTTTTTTGTCCTGATTCGATGAATGTTTTGGACGGTTGAAATGCGTTGAAAAATGTGGAAGGAGTAGTCGCCAGAAAAAAGGGTTTGAAAAAAAAGGGGATTTCCTGGAATTTTCTTGAACATGGAAAAATAATAGTTTGAATGACCAGGATGAGTGGAATGTGTTGAAGGTGGAATGGTTTGAATCGGGTGAAAAATGTGGGAGTTGTGGAACTTTGAAGAATGTCCCATTGATTTCAATGGGAATGTCCTCAAAATTTGGGAATTTCGGGAAAAGCGGGAATTTTTTGGAAAATGGTCAAAATCTCGAATAGTCTGAATGAGTTGAATTGGTTTGTGTTGGAATTTTTCAAATCAGTCGAGAAATTTTGAAGTAGTAACATTTTTGATTGATACATGGTATTAAGGAATTCCTGAAATCTTAGGAAAATTGGGAATTTTTCCAGTGCGAAAAATAACTTCGGTTTTTTTTTGTCCTGATTCGGAGGAATGTTTGGACGGTGGAACGGTTGAAATGTGTTGAAAAATGTGGAAGGAGTAGTCGCCAGAAAAAAGGGTTTGAAAAAAAGGGGAATTTCCTGGAATTTTCTTGAACTTGGAAAAATAATAGTTTGAATGACCAGGATGAGTGGAATGTGTTGAAGGTGGAATGGTTTGAATCGGGTGAAAAATGTGGGAGTTGTGGAACTTTGAAGACTGTCCCATTGATTTCAATGGGAATGTCCTCAAAATTTGGGAATTTCGGGAAAAGCGGGAATTTTTTGGAAAATTGTCAAAATCTCGAATAGTCTGAATGAGTTGAATTGGTTTGTGTTGGAATTTTTCAAATCGGTCGAGAAATGTTGAAGTAGTAACATCTTTGATTGATAAATGGTATTAAGGAATTCCTGAAATTTTAGGAAAATTGGGAATTTTTCCAGTGCGAAAAATAACTTTGTTTTTTTTTTGTCCTGATTCGAGGAATGTTTTGGACGGTTGAAATGCGTTAAAAAATGTGGAAGGAGTAGTCGCCAGAAAAAAGGGTTTGGAAAAAAAAGGGGATTTCCTGGAATTTTCTTGAACTTGGAAAAATAATAGTTTGAATGACCAGGATGAGTGGAATGTGTTGAAGGTGGAATGGTTTGAATCGGGTGAAAAATGTGGGAGTTGTGGAACTTTGAAGAATGTCCCATTGATTTCAATGGGAATGTCCTCAAAATTTGGGAATTTCGGGGAAAGCGGGAATTTTTTGGAAAATGGTCAACATCTCGAATAGTCTGAATGAGTTGAATTGGTTTGTGTTGGAATTTTTCAAATCGGTCGAGAAATGTTGAAGTAGTAACATTTTTGATTGATACATGGTATTAAGGAATTCCTGAAATTTTAGGAAAATTGGGAATTTTTCCAGTGCGAAAAATAACTTCGTTTTTTTTTGTCCTGATTCGGAGGAATGTTTGGACGGTGGAACGGTTGAAATGCGTTGAAAAATGTGGAAGGAGTAGTCGCCAGAAAAAAGGGTTTGAAAAAAAAGGGGATTTCCTGGAATTTTCTTGAACTTGGAAAAATAATAGTTTGAATGACCAGGATGAGTGGAATGTGTTGAAGGTGGAATGGTTTGAATCGGGTGAAAAATGTGGGAGTTGTGGAACTTTGAAGAATGTCCCATTGATTTCAATGGGAATGTCTCCAAAATTTGGGAATTTCGGGAAAAGCGGGAATTTTTGGGAAAATGGTCAAAATCTTGAATAGTCTGAATGAGTTGAATTGGTTTGTGTTGGAATTTTTCAAATCGGTCGAGAAATGTTGAAATAGTAACATTTTTGATTGATACATGGTATTAAGGAATTCCTGAAATTTTAGAAAAATTGGGAATTTTTCCAGTGCGAAAAATAACTTTGTTTTTTTTTTGTCCTGATTCGAGGAATGTTTTGGACGGTTGAAATGCGTTGAAAAATGTGGAAGGAGTAGTCGCCAGAAAAAAGGGTTTGAAAAAAAAGGGGATTTCCTGGAATTTTCTTGAACTTGGAAAAATATTAGTTTGAATGACCAGGATGAGTGGAATGTGTTGAAGGTGGAATGGTTTGAATCGGGTGAAAAATGTGGGAGTTGTGGAACTTTGAAGAATGTCCCATTGATTTCAATGGGAATGTCCTCAAAATTTGGGAATTTCGGGAAAAGCGGGAATTTTTTGGAAAATGGTCAAAATCTCGAATAGTCTGAATGAGTTGAATTGGTTTGTGTTGGAATTTTTCAAATCGGTCGAGAAATGTTGAAGTAGTAACATTTTTGATTGATACATGGTATTAAGGAATTCCTGAAATTTTAGGAAAATTGGGAATTTTTCCAGTGCGAAAAATAACTTTGTTTTTTTTGTCCTGATTTGGAAGAATGTTTGGACGGTGGAACGGTTGAAATGCGTTGAAAAATGTGGAAGGAGTAGTCGCCAGAAAAAAGGGTTTGGAAAAAAAAGGGGATTTCCTGGAATTTTCTTGAACTTGGAAAAATAATAGTTTGAATGACCAGGATGAGTGGAATGTGTTGAAGGTGGAATGGTTTGAATCGGGTGAAAAATGTGGGAGTTGTGGAACTTTGAAGAATGTCCCATTGATTTCAATGGGAATGTCCCCAAAATTTGGGAGTTTCGGGAAAAGCGGGATTTTTTTGGAAAATGGTAAACATTTTGAATAGTCTGAATGAGTTGAATTGGTTTGTGTTGGAATTTTTCAAATCGGTCGAGAAATGTTGAAGTAGTAACATTTTTGATTGATACATGGTATTAAGGAATTCCTGAAATTTTAGGAAAATTGGGAATTTTTCCAGTGCGAAAAATGACTTTGTTTTTTTTGTCCTGATTCGGAGGAATGTTTGGACGGTGGAACGGTTGAAATGCGTTGAAAAATGTGGAAGGAGTAGTCGCCAGAAAAAAGGGTTTGAAAAAAAAGGGGATTTCCTGGAATTTTCTTGAACTTGGAAAAATAATAGTTTGAATGACCAGGATGAGTGGAATGTGTTGAAGGTGGAATGGTTTGAATCGGGTGAAAAATGATGTGGGAGTTGTGGAACTTTGAAGAATGTCCCATTGATTTCAATGGGAATGTCCCCAAAATTTGGGGATTTCGGGAAAAGCGGGATTTTTTGGGAAAATGGTAAACATCTTGAATAGTCTGAATGAGTTGAATTGGTTTGTGTTGGAATTTTTCAAATCGGTCGAGAAATGTTGAAGTAGTAACATTTTTGATTGATACATGGTATTAAGGAATTCCTGAAATTTTAGGAAAATTGGGAATTTTTCCAGTGCGAAAAATAACTTTGTTTTTTTTGTCCTAATTCAAAGGAATGTTTTGGACGGTTGAAATGCGTTGAAAAATGTGGAAGGAGTAGTCGCCAGAAAAAAGGGTTTGAAAAAAAAGGGGATTTCCTGGAATTTTCTTGAACTTGGAAAAATAATAGTTTGAATGACCAGGATGAGTGGAATGTGTTGAAGGTGGAATGGTTTGAATCGGGTGAAAAATGTGGGAGTTGTGGAACTTTGAAGAATGTCCCATTGATTTCAATGGGAATGTCCCCAAAATTTGGGAATTTCGGGAAAAGCGGGAATTTTTTGGAAAATGGTCAAAATCTCGAATAGTCTGAATGAGTTGAATTGGTTTGTGCTAGAATTTTTCAAATCGGTCGAGAAATGTTGAAGTAGTAAAATTTTTGATTAATACATGGTATTAAGGAATTCCTGAAATTTTAGGAAAATTGGGAATTTTTCCAGTGCGAAAAATAACTTTGTTTTTTTTGTTTTGATTCGAAGGAATGTTTGGACGGTGGAACGGTTGAAATGCGTTGAAAAATGTGGAAGGAGTAGTCGCCAGAAAAAAGAGTTTGAAAAAAAGGGGAATTCCTGGAACTTTCTTGAACTTGGAAAAATAATAGTTTGAATGACCAGGATGAGTGGAATGTGTTGAAGGGGGAATGGTTTGAATCGGGTGAAAAATGTGGGAGTTGTGGAACTTTGAAGAATGTCCCATTGATTTCAATGGGAATGTCCCCAAAATTTGGGCATTTCAGGAAAAGCGGGATTTTTTGGGAAAATGGTAAACATCTTGAATAGTCTGAATGAGTTGAATTGGTTTGTGTTGGAATTTTTCAAATCAGTCGAGAAATTTTGAAGTAGTAACATTTTTGATTGATAAATGGTATTAAGGAATTCCTGAAATCTTTGGAAAATTGGGAATTTTTCCAGTGCGAAAAATAACTTTGTTTTTTTTGTCCTGATTCGAAGGAATGTTTTGGACGGTTGAAATGCGTTGAAAAATGTGGAAGGAGTAGTCGCCAGAAAAAAGGGTTTGGAAAAAAAAGGGGATTTCCTGGAATTTTCTTGAACTTGGTAAAATAATAGTTTGAATGACCAGGATGAGTGGAATGTGTTGAAGGTGGAATGGTTTGAATCGGGTGAAAAATGTGGGAGTTGTGGAACTTTGAAGAATGTCCCATTGATTTCAATGGGAATGTCCCCAAAATTTGGGAATTTCGGGAAAAGCGGGAATTTTTTGGAAAATGGTCAAAATCTCGAATAGTCTGAATGAGTTGAATTGGTTTGTGTTGGAATTTTTCAAATCGGTCGAGAAATTTTGAAGTGGTAATATTTTTGATTGATACATGGTATTAAGGAATTCCTGAAATTTTAGGAAAATTGGGAATTTTTCCAGTGCGAAAAATAACTTTGTTTTTTTTGTCCTGATTCGGAGGAATGTTTTGGACGGTGGAACGGTTGAAATGCGTTGAAAAATGTGGAAAGAGTAGTCGCCAGAAAAAAGGGTTTGGAAAAAAAAGGGGATTTCCTGGAATTTTCTTGAACTTGGAAAAATAATAGTTTGAATGACCAGGATGAGTGGAATGTGTTGAAGGTGGAATGGTTTGAATCGGGTGAAAAATGTGGGAGTTGTGGAACTTTGAAGAATGTCCCATTGATTTCAATGGGAATGTCCTCAAAATTTGGGAATTTCGGGAAAAGCGGGAATTTTTTGGAAAATGGTCAAAATCTCGAATAGTCTGAATGAGTTGAATTGGTTTGTGTTGGAATTTTTCAAATCGGTCGAGAAATGTTGAAGTAGTAACATTATTGATTGATACATGGTATTAAGGAATTCCTGAAATTTTAGGAAAATTGGGAATTTTTCCAGTGCGAAAAATAACTTCGTTTTTTTTGTCCTGATTCGGAGGAGTGTTTGGACGGTGGAACGGTTGAAAAATGTGGAAGGAGTAGTCGCCAGAAAAAAGGGTTTGAAAAAAAAGGGGATTTCCTGTAATTTTCTTGAACTTGGAAAAATAATAGTTTGAATGACCAGGATGAGTGGAATGTGTTGAAGGTGGAATGGTTTGAATCGGGTGAAAATTGTGGGAGTTGTGGAACTTTGAAGAATGTCCCATTGATTTCAACGGGAATGTCCCCAAAATTTGGGAATTTCGGGAAAAGCGGGAATTTTTGGGAAAATGTTCAAAATCTCGAATAGTCTGAATGAATTGAATTGGTTTGTGTTGGAATTTTTCAAATGGGTCGAGAAATTTTGAAGTGGTAACATTTTTGATTGATACATGGTATTAAGGAATTCTTGAAATTTTAGGAAAATTGGGAATTTTTCCAGTGCGAAAAATAACTTTGTTTTTTTTTGTCCTGATTCGGAGGAATGTTTGGACGGTGGAACGGTTGAAATGCGTTGAAAAATGTGGAAGGAGTAGTCGCCAGAAAAACGGGTTTGAAAAAAAGGGGAATTCCTGGAATTTTCTTGAACTTGGGAAAATAATAGTTTGAATGACCAGGATGAGTGGAATGTGTTGAAGGTGGAATGGTTTGAATCGGGTGAAAAATGTGGGAGTTGTGGAACTTTGAAGAATGTCCCATTGATTTCAATGGGAATGTCCCCAAAATTTGGGAATTTCGGGAAAAGCGGGATTTTTTTGGAAAATGGTAAACATCTCGAATAGTCTGAATGAGTTGAATTGGTTTGTGTTGGAATTTTTCAAATCGGTCGAGAAATGTTGAAGTAGTAACATTTTTGATTGATACATGGTATTAAGGAATTCCTGAAATTTTAGGAAAATTGGGAATTTTTCCAGTGCGAAAAATAACTTTGTTTTTTTTGTCCTGATTCGGAGGAATGTTTGGACGGTGGAACGGTTGAAATGCGTTGAAAAATGTGGAAGGAGTAGTCGCCAGAAAAAAGGGTTTGGAAAAAAAAGGGGATTTCCTGGAATTTTCTTGAACTTGGAAAAATACTAGTTTGAATGACCAGGATGAGTGGAATGTGTTGAAGGTGGAATGGTTTGAATCGGGTGAAAAATGTGGGAGTTGTGGAACTTTGAAGAATGTCCCATTGATTTCAATGGGAATGTCCCCAAAATTTGGGAATTTCGGGAAAAGCGGGATTTTTTTGGAAAATGGTAAACATCTTGAATAGTCTGAATGAGTTGAATTGGTTTGTGTTGGAATTTTTCAAATCAGTCGAGAAATGTTGAAGTAGTAACATTTTTGATTGATACATGGTATTAAGGAATTCCTGAAATCTTTGGAAAATTGGGAATTTTTCCAGTGCGAAAAATAACTTTGTTTTTTTTGTCCTGATTCGAGGAATGTTTTGGACGGTTGAAATGCGTTGAAAAATGTGGAAGGAGTAGTCGCCAGAAAAAAGGGTTTGAAAAAAAAGGGGATTTCCTGGAATTTTCTTGAACTTGGAAAAATAATAGTTTGAATGACCAGGATGAGTGGAATGTGTTGAAGGTGGAATGGTTTGAATCGGGTGAAAAATGTGGGAGTTGTGGAACTTTGAAGAATGTCCCATTGATTTCAATGGGAATGTCCCCAAAATTTGGGAATTTCGGGAAAAGCGGGATTTTTTTTGGAAAATGGTCAAAATCTCGAATAGTCTGAATGAGTTGAATTGGTTTGTGTTGGAATTTTTCAAATCGGTCGAGAAATGTTGAAGTAGTAACATTTTTGATTGATACATGGTATTAAGGAATTCCTGAAATTTTAGGAAAATTGGGAATTTTTCCAGTGCGAAAAATAACTTTGTTTTTTTTTTGTCCTGATTCGGAAGAATGTTTGGACAGTGGAACGGTTGAAATGTGTTGAAAAATGTGGAAGGAGTAGTCGCCACAAAAAAGGGTTTGAAAAAAAAAGGGGATTTCCTGGAACTTTCTTGAACTTGGAAAAATAATAGTTTGAATGACCAGGATGAGTGGAATGTGTTGAAGGTGGAATGGTTTGAATCGGGTGAAAAATGTGGGAGTTGTGGAACTTTGAAGAATGTCCCATTGATTTCAATGGGAATGTCCTCAAAATTTGGGAATTTCGGGAAAAGCGGGATTTTTTTGGAAAATGGTAAACATCTTGAATAGTCTGAATGAGTTGAATTGGTTTGTGTTGGAATTTTTCAAATCGGTCGAGAAATTTTGAAGTAGTAACATTTTTGATTGATACATGGTTTTAAGGAATTCCTGAAATTTTAGGAAAATTGGGAATTTTTCCAGTGCAAAAAATAACTTCGGTTTTTTTGTCCTGATTCGGAGGAATGTTTGGACGGTGGAACGGTTGAAATGCGTTGAAAAATGTGGAAGGAGTAGTCGCCAGAAAAAAGGGTTTGGAAAAAAAAGGGGATTTCCTGGAATTTTCTTGAACTTGGAAAAATAATAGTTTGAATGACCAGGATGAGTGGAATGTGTTGAAGGTGGAATGGTTTGAATCGGGTGAAAAATGTGGGAGTTGTGGAACTTTGAAAAATGTCCCATTGATTTCAATGGGAATGTTCCCAAAATTTGGGAATTTCGGGAAAAGCGGGAATTTTTTGGAAAATGGTCAAAATCTCGAATAGTCTGAATGAGTTGAATTGGTTTGTGTTGGAATTTTTCAAATCGGTCGAGAAATGTTGAAGTAGTAACATTTTTGATTGATACATGGTATTAAGGAATTCCTGAAATTTTAGGAAAATTGGGAATTTTTCCAGTGCGAAAAATAACTTTGTTGTCCATTTTCTACCGCTTATTCCCTTCGGGGTCGCGGTGGGCGCTGGAGCCTATCTCAGCTACAATCGGGCGGAAGGTGGGGTACACCCTGGACAAGTCGCCACCTCATCACAGGGCCAACAGAGATAGACAGACAACATTCACACTCACATTAACAATTTTCTTCGAAAAAAAAACGATTGAGTATGAAAACTTTTTTTTTAATTAAAAAAAGATTTGCAAGGTATAGCACAATTTTCTTTGAAAAAAAAAAGATTTGTGAGTATAAAAACTATTTTCTTTAATTAAAAAAAACTTTTCTGCAAGTAAAAACACCATTTTTCTTTTATAAAAAAAAGAATCGCAAGTTATACAAACAATTTTCTTTTATTAAAAAACTTTTTCTGCAAGTAAAAAAAAGAATTTTCTTTAATAAAAAAAGATTCGCAAGTAAAACAAACAATTTTCTTTAATTAAAAAACCTTTTCGGCAAGTAAAAAAAAAAGTTCTTTAATGAAAAAAAAGACTTGCAAATAAAAACAACAATTTTCTTTGAATGAGTATGAAAACATTTTTTTTAATTAAAAAAAGATTTGCAAATTAAAGCACAATTTTCTTTGAAAAAAAAGATTTTTGAGATAAAAACAATTTTCTTTAATTAAAAAACATTTTCTGCAAGTAAAAACACAATTTTTCTTTTAAAAAAAAAAAAATTCGCAAGAAAAACAAACAATTTTCTTTTAATTAAAAAACCTTTTCTGCAAGTAAAAAAAACAATTTTATTTAATAAAAAAAAGACTTGCAATTTAAAAAAAAAACAATTTTCTTTGAAAAAAAAGACTCGCAATTAAAAACAAAAATTTCCTTTGAAAAAAAACGATTCAGTATGAAAACATTTTTTTAATTAAAAAAGATTTGCAAGATTTGCACAATTTTCTTTGACAAAAAAAGATTTGTGAGTATAAAAACTATTTTCTTTAATTAAAAAACATTTTCTGCAAGTAAAAACACAATTTTTCTTTAATAAAAGAAAAAAGATTCAATACACTAATAATACAATACAATAATAATAAAAGATTCAATATACAAACAATTTTCTTTCATTAAAAAACTTTTTCTGCAAGTAAAAAAAAAGACTTTTCTTTAATAAAAAAAAGATTCGCAAGTAAAACAAACAATTTTCTTTAATTAAAAAACCTTTTCTGCAAGTAAAAAAAAATTTCTTTATTGAAAAAAAAGACTTGCAATTAAAAACAACAATTTTCTTTGAAAAAAACCGATTGAGTATGAAAACATTTTTTTAATTAAAAAAAGATTTGCAAGATTTGCACAATTTTCTTTGAAAAAAAAAGATTTTTGAGTATAAAAACAATTTTCTTTAATTAAAAAACCTTTTCTGCAAGTAAAAACACATTTTTTCTTTAATTAAAAAAAAAAGATTCGCAAGTTATTTATTTATTTAAGTAAAACAAACAATTTTCTTTTAATTAAAAAACCTTTTCTGCAAGTAAAAAAAACAATTTTATTTAATAAAAAAAAGACTTGCAATAAAAAAAACAATTTTCTTTGAAAAAAACGATTGAGTATGAAAACATTTTTTTAATTAAAAAGAGATTTGCAAGATTTGCACAATTTTCTTTGAAAAAAAATGATTTTTGAGTATAAAAACAATTTTCTTTAATTAAAAAACCTTTTCTGCAAGTAAAAACACATTTTTTCTTTAATTAAAAAAAAAAGATTCGCAAGTTATTTATCTATTTAAGTAAAACAAACAATTTTCTTTTAATTAAAAAACCTTTTCTGCAAGTAAAACAAACAATTTTCTTTAATTAAAAACATTTTACTGCAAGTAAAAAAAAAATGTCTTTATTGAAAAAAAAGACTCGCAATTAAAAACAACAATTTTCTTTGAAAAAAAACGATTGAGTATGAAAACATTTTTTTAATTAAAAAAAGATTTGCACAATTTTCTTTGAAAAAAAAGATTTGTGAGTATAAAAACAATTTTCTTTAATTAAAAAACCTTTTCTGCAAGTAAAAACACAATTTTTCTTTAATAAAAAAAAGATTCGCAAGTTATACAAACAATTTGTTTTCATTAAAAAACTTTTTCTGCAAGTAAAAAAAATAATTTTCTTTAATAAAAAAAAGATTCGCAAGTAAAACAAACAATTTTCTTTAATTAAAAAACCTTTTCTGCAAGTAAAAAAAAATGTCTTTATTGAAAAAAAAGACTCGCAATTAAAAACAACAATTTTCTTTGAAAAAAAAACGGTTGAGTATGAAAACATTTTTTTAATTAAAAAAGATTTGCAAGATTTGCACAATTTTCTTTGAAAAAAAAAGATTTTTGAGATAAAAACGATTTTCTTTAATTAAAAAACCTTTTCTGCAAGTAAAAACTCAATTTTTCTTTAATAAAAAAAAAGATTCGCAAGTAAAACAAACAATTTTCTTTCATTTAAAAACCTCTTCTGCAAGTAAACCTTTTTTTTCTTTAATGGAAAAAAAAACTCGCAATCAAAAACAACAATTTTCTTTGAAAAAAAACGATTGAGTATGAAAACATTTTTTTAATTAAAAAAAGATTTGCAAGATTTGCACAATTTTCTTTGAAAAAAAATATTTGTGAGTATAAAAACAATTTTCTTTAATTAAAAAACTTTTTCTGCAAGTAAAAACACAATTTTTGTTTAATAAAAAAAAGATTCGCAAGTTATACAAACAATTTTCTTTCATTAAAAACCTTTTTCTGCAAGTAAAAAAAATAATTTTCTTTAATAAAAAAAAGATTTGCAAGTAAAACAAACAAGTTTCTTTCATTTAAAAACCTCTTCTGCAAGTAAACATTTTTTTTCTTTAATGAAAAAAAAGACTCGCAATTAAAAACAACAATTTTCTTTGAAAAAAAACGATTGAGTATGAAAACATTTTTTTAATTAAAATAAGATTTGCAAGATTTGCACAATTTTCTTTGAAAAAAAAGATTTGTGAGTATAAAAACGATTTTCTTTAATTAAAAAACCTTTTCTGCAAGTAAAAACACAATTTTTCTTTTATAAAAAAAAAGATTCGCAAGTTATACAAACAATTTTCTTTCATTAAAAAACTTTTTCTGCTAGTAAAAAAAATAATTTTCTTTAATAAAAAAAAAGATTTGCAAGTAAAACAAACAAGTTTCTTTCATTTAAAAACCTCTTCTGCAAGTAAACATTTTTTTTCTTTAATGAAAAAAAAGACTCGCAATTAAAAACAACAATTTTCTTTGAAAAAAAACGATTGAGTATGAAAACATTTTTTTAATTAAAAAAAGATTTGCACAATTTTCTTTGAAAAAAAAGATTTGTGAGTATAAAAACAATTTTTCTTTAATAAAAAAAAGATTCGCAAGTTATACAAACAATTTTTTTTCATTAAAAAACTTTTTCTGCAAGTAAAAAAAATAATTTTCTTTAATAAAAAAAAGATTCGCAAGTAAAACAAATAATTTTCTTTAATAAAAAAAAGATTCGCAAGTAAAACAAACAATTTTCTTTAATTAAAAAACCTTTTACTGCAAGTAAAAAAAAAATGTCTTTATTGAAAAAAAAGACTCGCAATTAAAAACAACAATTTTCTTTGAAAAAAAACGATTGAGTATGAAAACATTTTTTTAATTAAAAAAAGATTTGCACAATTTTCTTTGAAAAAAAAGATTTGTGAGTATAAAAACAATTTTCTTTAATTAAAAAAACTTTTCTGCAAGTAAAAACACAATTTTTCTTTAATAAAAAAAAGATTCGCAAGTTATACAAACAATTTGTTTTCATTAAAAAACTTTTTCTGCAAGTAAAAAAAATAATTTTCTTTAATAAAAAAAAGATTCGCAAGTAAAACAAACAATTTTCTTTAATTAAAAAACCTTTTCTGCAAGTAAAAAAAAAATGTCTTTATTGAAAAAAAAGACTCGCAATTAAAAACAACAATTTTCTTTGAAAAAAACCGATTGAGTATGAAAACATTTTTTTAATTAGAAAAAGATTTGCAAGATTTGCACAATTTTCTTTGAAAAAAAAAGATTTTTGAGATAAAAACGATTTTCTTTAATTAAAAAACCTTTTCTGCAAGTAAAAACTCAATTTTTCTTTAATAAAATAATAGATTCGCAAGTAAAACAAACAATTTTCTTTCATTTAAAAACCTCTTCTGCAAGTAAACCTTTTTTTTCTTTAATGGAAAAAAAAACTCGCAATCAAAAACAACAATTTTCTTTGAAAAAAAACGATTGAGTATGAAAACATTTTTTTAATTAAAAAAAGATTTGCAAGATTTGCACAATTTTCTTTGAAAAAAAATATTTGTGAGTATAAAAACATTTTTCTTTAATTAAAAAACATTTTCTGCAAGTAAAAACACAATTTTTGTTTAATAAAAAAAAGATTCGCAAGTTATACAAACAATTTTCTTTCATTAAAAAACTTTTTCTGCAAGTAAAAAAAATAATTTTCTTTAATAAAAAAAAGATTCGCAAGTAAAACAAACAATTTTCTTTCATTTAAAAACCTCTTCTGCAAGTAAACATTTTTTTTCTTTAATGAAAAAAAAGACTCGCAATTAAAAACAACAATTTTCTTTGAAAAAAAACGATTGAGTATGAAAACATTTTTTTAATTAAAATAAGATTTGCAAGATTTGCACAATTTTCTTTGAAAAAAAAGATTTGTGAGTATAAAAACGATTTTCTTTAATTAAAAAACCTTTTCTGCAAGTAAAAACACAATTTTTCTTTTATAAAAAAAAAGATTCGCAAGTTATACAAACAATTTTCTTTCATTAAAAAACTTTTTCTGCAAGTAAAAAAAATAATTTTCTTTAATAAAAAAAAGATTTGCAAGTAAAACAAACAAGTTTCTTTCATTTAAAAACCTCTTCTGCAAGTAAACATTTTTTTTCTTTAATGAAAAAAAAGACTCGCAATTAAAAACAACAATTTTCTTTGAAAAAAACCGATTGAGTATCAAAACATTTTTTTAATTAAAAAAATATTTGCAAGATTTGCACAATTTTCTTTGAAAAAAAAGATTTGTGAGTATAAAAACAATTTTCTTTAATTAAAAAACCTTTTCTGCAAGTAAAAACACAATTTTTTTTAATAAAAAAAAGATTCGCAAGTTATACAAACAATTTTTTTTCATTAAAAAACTTTTTCTGCAAGTAAAAAAAATAATTTTCTTTAATAAAAAAAAGATTCGCAAGTAAAACAAACAATTTTCTTTCATTTAAAAACCTCTTCTGCAAGTAAACATTTTTTTTCTTTAATGAAAAAAAGACTCGCAATTAAAAACAACAATTTTCTTTGAAAAAAACCGATTGAGTATGAAAACATTTTTTTAATTAAAAAAAGATTTGCAAGATTTGCACAATTTTCTTTGAAAAAAAATTATTTTTGAGATAAAAACAACTTTCTTTAATTGAAAAAACCTTTTCTGCAAGTAAAAACACAATTTTTCTTTTATTAAAAAAAAAAGATTCGCAAGTAAAACAAACAATTTTCTTTTAATTAAAAAACCTTTTCTGCAAGTAAAAAAAACAATTTTATTTAATAAAAAAAAGACTTGCAATAAAAAAAACAATTTTCTTTGAAAAAAAACGATTGAGTATGAAAACATTTTTTTAATTAAAATAAGATTTGCAAGATTTGCACAATTTTCTTTGAAAAAAAATGATTTTTGAGATAAAAACAATTTTCTTTAATTAAAAAACCTTTTCTGCAAGTAAAAACACAATTTTTCTTTTATTAAAAAAAAAGATTCGCAAGTAAAACAAACAATTTTATTTAATTAAAAAACCTTTTCTGCAAGTAAAAAAAAAATTCTTTATTGAAAAAAAAGACTCGCAATTAAAAACAACAATTTTCTTTGAAAAAAAACGATTGAGTATGAAAACATTTTTTTAATTAAAAAAAGATTTGCAAGATTTGCACAATTTTCTTTGAAAAAAAATTATTTTTGAGTATAAAAACAATTTTCTTTAATTAAAAAACCTTTTCTGCAAGTAAAAACACAATTTTTCTTTTATTTAAAAAAAAGATTCGCAAGTTATACAAACCATTTTTTTTCATTAAAAAACTTTTTCTGCAAGTAAAAAAAAAAAATTTCTTTAATAAAAAAAAGATTCGCAAGTAAAACAAACAATTTTCTTTCATTTAAAAACCTCTTCTGCAAGTAAACATTTTTTTCTTTAATGAAAAAAAAGACTCGCAATTAAAAACAAAAATTTCCTTTGAAAAAAAACGATTCAGTATGAAAACATTTTTTTAATTAAAAAAAGATTTGCAAGATTTGCACAATTTTCTTTGAAATGTTTTTATTTTTGAGTATAAAAACAATTTTCTTTAATTAAAAAACCTTTTCTGCATGTAAAAACACAATTTTTCTTTAATTAAAAAAAAGATTCGCAAGTAAAACAAACAATTTTCTTTTAATTAAAAAACCTTTTCTGCAAGTAAAAAAACAATTTTCTTTAATGAAAAAAAAGACTCGCAATTAAAAAAAACAATTTTCTTTGAAAAAAAACGTTTGAGTATGAAAACATTTTTTTAATTAAAAAAAGATTTGCAAGATTTGCACAATTTTCTTTGAAAAAAAATGATTTTTGAGATAAAAACAACTTTCTTTAATTGAAAAAACCTTTTCTGGAAGTAAAAACACAATTTTTCTTTTATTAAAAAAAAAAAGATTCGCAAGTAAAACAAACAATTTTCTTTTAATTAAAAAACCTTTTCTGCAAGTAAAAAAAACAATTTTATTTAATTAAAAAAAGACTTGCAATAAAAAAAACTATTTTCTTAGAAAAAAAAAACGATTGAGTATGAAAACATTTTTTTAATTAAAAAAAGATTTGCACAAATTTTTCTTTGAAAAAAAATGATTTTTTAGTATAAAACAATTTTCTTTAATTAAAAAACCTTTTCTGCAAGTAAAAACACAATTTTTCTTTTATTAAAAAAAAAATTTGCAAGTAAAACAAACAATTTTCTTTTAATTAAAAAACCTTTTCTGCAAGTAAAAAAACAATTTTATTTAATAAAAAAAAAGACTTGCAACTTAAAAAAAAACAATTTTCTTTGAAAAAAAACGGAGTATGAAAACATTTTTTTTAATTAAAAAAAGATTTGCAAGTTAAAACACAATTTTCTTTAAAAAAAATAACTTTTGTGAGTATAAAAACTATTTTCTTTAATTAAAAAAACAATCGGCCGTTTGATTTTTTATATGATTTTTTTTTTACCATAAAATGGTGATTTTGTTATTATTTGATCCAAAATCATTCTCAAAACATTTAGAACAGCTTGTTTCTTTTGTCCACCATGTTGTTTTTGTAAACAGGGGTGCCAAATTGGGATTGGGTTTTTTTTACGGCGTTGTCTTGGTGGGTTCAGATGCGAGAACCAGGTCGGGTTGTGTTGATTCTGCCCGCCTGTTGTTGACGTTAGCTCCTCCCCTGTGGGTCGGTCTGGGCAAATTGTGTTTGTTTGTCACTTGGCGAGGAAAACATGTGGTCAGCACTCAGCCAGTGTGTACTTTTTTTTTTAAACCTTCCAAAATGGTCCCTGATTCATTACAAAACAAAACAAAAAATGTTGTTGCTAAGCAAAATTGGGGCACAATTATTTGTGTCTCATTGGCCGATGAAAAACATTGACAAACTGCTTTTAGTTGAGATAATAATGAGTCATATATTGGAATATGGGATCCATTATTTACATTTGTTTTAACTATTAAATGTTATAGTATTTTGGTATTGTTGTGTATTGTTTTGCCGGATTGATTAATTAAAAAAACAAAAAAAACATTGATAAACCAGATAAGGCAATTCCTGAAGGAATTGCGTGTGAATGCTTCAATGCTGATGTTGAACTGAAATCCTGGAATTTTTTTATAATTGTTGAAGTAGAGCACACAATTCCTAAACAGGTTGAATATTTTGGAGTTGGAAGGGTTTGAATCAGATAAAAAATGTGGGAATTGTGGAACTTTGAAGAATGTCCCATTGTTTTCAATGGAAATTTCCCCAAAATTTGGGAATTTCGAGAAAAGCGGGAATTTTTATTTGAATTTCCAGAATGGTGGAATGTGTTGAAGGTGGAATGGTTTGAACTGGTTGAAAAGTGTGGAAATGGTGGAAGTTTGAAAAGTGGCCAATTCATTTTGAATGGAAACAATGTCCCGGAACACAAGATCTGGTAATTTTTGGAATTTGTCAAGGGAAAGCCCGCGATTTCTGAATAAGCTGAACGGTTTGAAGTTAGAATGGTTTGAATGGGGTGAAAAATGTGGGAATTGGGGAACTTTGAAGAATGTCCCATTGATTTCAATGGAAATTTCCCCAAAATTTGGGAATTTCGGGAAAAGCGGGAATTTTTTTAGTCTGAATTAGTTGAATTGGTTGATGTTGGAATTTTTTAAATCGGCCGAGAAATGTTGAAGCAGGAACATTTTTAATTGGAATTTTGAGAAAACAGGGATTTTTTCCAGTTCGAAAAATAACTTGTTTGGACGGTGGAACGGTTGAATTGCGTTGAAAAATGTGGAAGGAGTAGTCGCCAGAGAAAAGGGTGGAAATAGGGCTTTGGAAAAGCAGGAATTCTGGAAAATCCTTGAATTTTTTTTAACTTGAAAAAATTATAGTTTGAATTTCCAGGATGGTGGAATGTGTTGAAGGTGGAATGGTTTGAATCGAGTGAAAAATGTGGAAATGGTGGAGGTTTAAAAAATGGCCAATTCATTTTGAATGGGAAAAATGGCCCGGAAAAGCTGGAATTCTGGGAAATCTGGGAATTTTTGGAATTTGTCAAGGGAAAGCCTGCGATTCCTGAAGAGGCTGAACAGTTTGAAGTTGGAACGCTTTGAATCGGGTGAAAAATGTGGAAGGTAGAGCGTGCCAAAATCTGGAGAAGAAGAAGAAGAAACTTAATAAATAGATGAATTTTGGTGTAGAAAACCAAATGTATAAAATGTAATAAAGGCTCCTCAGTTTTATATTGGCTCTTAATTAGTCATTATTAAGTACTTATTAATGCCTTATTCTGCATGGCCTTATTATACAACCAGTCTTCCCTCAATAACCTCAGAATTATTGCTTATTAGTAACCCTAACCCTAACATGTTCCCCTAGTGTGCAAATAACTCTAAATGAAGTCTTTGTTACTTTGATAAGAAACTAATTGATGGTGGATATGTTCCCCGTACACTCTTAGAAATAAGGGTTCTTCTACAAGGGCTGAGGTTCTAACTGGAACCATTTGCTTCTGAAAAACCCTTTCCCGAAGAAAGGGTGTTTCAAGGGTTCTTGGTAACGCTAATGGTTCCAGTAAGAACCATTTTGATCCAGAGAACCCTTGAAAACCCCTTTTCTGAATAATTGGTTTTAAAAGGGTTCTCACTAACACTAAGGGTTCCAGTAAGAACTATTTTGATCCAGAGAACCGTTTTTGGAAGAAATAATTCTTCAGGGATTGTTGAAAGCATGGGTAAGATCCTGTGTCACCAGGGACATACTTCCTGATAACATTTGCCAATAATGGTGCCTATCTTTAAATAAATGTTTTTCTCATTAAAATGTTTTGAATGTTTGTTCAATGTCAACATGATAAATGACCACAATATAATATGAACTAAACTGATCTGTAGAATACAATATGGTTCTTTATAGAACCCTCAGAAGACAAGACGGTTATCGGTGAAAACCTTAGAAAAGGGATGTTTTTAGAACCCCCTGTGTCAGATCTAGATGAAACCCTTGAAACATGAAAGAGTTCTTTGTGGAACTCCCTGTGTGAGTTCTAGATGAAACCCTTGAAACATGAAAGAGTTCTTGGTGGAACTCCCTGTGTCAGGTCTAGATGAAACCCTTGAAACATGAAAGAGTTCTTTGTGGAACTCCCTGTGTCAGGTCTAGATGAAACCCTTGAAACATGAAAGAGTTCTTTGTGGAACTCCCTGTGTCAGGTCTAGATGAAACCCTTGAAACATGAAAGAGTTCTTTGTGGAACTCCCTGTGTCAGGTCTAGATGAAAACCTTGAAACATGAAAGAGTTCTTTGTGGAACTCCCTGTGTCAGGTCTAGATGAAACCCTTGAAACATGAAAGGGTTCTTGGTGGAACTCCCTGTGTCAGGTCTAGATGAAACCCTTGAAACATGAAAGGGTTCTTAGTGGAACTCCCTGTGTCAGGTCTAGATGAAACCCTTGAAACATGAAAGAGTTCTTTGTGGAACTCCCTGTGTCAGGTCTAGATGAAACCCTTGAAACATGAAAGAGTTCTTTGTGGAACTCCCTGTGTCAGGTCTAGATGAAACCCTTGAAACATGAAAGGGTTCTTAGTGGAACTCCCTGTGTCAGGTCTAGATGAAACCCTTGAAACATGAAAGAGTTCTTTGTGGAACTCCCTGTGTCAGGTCTAGATGAAACCCTTGAAACATGAAAGAGTTCTTTGTGGAACTCCCTGTGTCAGGTCTAGATGAAACCCTTGAAACATGAAAGAGTTCTTTGTGGAACTCCCTGTGTGAGTTCTAGATGAAACCCTTGAAACATGAAAGGGTTCTTAGTGGAACTCCCTGTGTCAGGTCTAGATGAAACCCTTGAAACATGAAAGAGTTCTTTGTGGAACTCCCTGTGTCAGGTCTAGATGAAACCCTTGAAACATGAAAGAGTTCTTTGTGGAACTCCCTGTGTCAGGTCTAGATGAAACCCTTGAAACATGAAAGGGTTCTTTGTGGAACTCCCTGTGTCAGGTCTAGATGAAACCCTTGAAACATGAAAGGGTTCTTAGTGGAACTCCCTGTGTCAGGTCTAGATGAAACCCTTGAAACATGAAAGGGTTCTTAGTGGAACTCCCTGTGTCAGGTCTAGATGAAACCCTTGAAACATGAAAGGGTTCTTAGTGGAACTCCCTGTGTCAGGTCTAGATGAAACCCTTGAAACATGAAAGGGTTCTTAGTGGAACTCCCTGTGTCAGGTCTAGATGAAACCCTTGAAACATGAAAGAGTTCTTTGTGGAACTCCCTGTGTCAGGTCTAGATGAAACCCTTGAAACATGAAAGAGTTCTTTGTGGAACTCCCTGTGTCAGGTCTAGATGAAACCCTTGAAACATGAAATAGTTCTTTGTGGAACTCCCTGTGTCAGGTCTAGATGAAACCCTTGAAACATGAAAGAGTTCTTTGTGGAACTCCCTGTGTCAGGTCTAGATGAAACCCTTGAAACATGAAATAGTTCTTTGTGGAACTCCCTGTGTCAGGTCTAGATGAAACCCTTGAAACATGAAAGAGTTCTTTGTGGAACTCCCTGTGTGAGTTCTAGATGAAACCCTTGAAACATGAAAGGGTTCTTAGTGGAACTCCCTGTGTCAGGTCTAGATGAAACCCTTGAAACATGAAAGAGTTCTTTGTGGAACTCCCTGTGTCAGGTCTAGATGAAACCCTTGAAACATGAAAGAGTTCTTTGTGGAACTCCCTGTGTCAGGTCTAGATGAAACCCTTGAAACATGAAAGGGTTCTTTGTGGAACTCCCTGTGTCAGGTCTAGATGAAACCCTTGAAACATGAAAGGGTTCTTAGTGGAACTCCCTGCATGGGTTCTTTGTAGAACCTCTCATGGGGGTTCTGGGTGGAACCTTACACACACAGTTCTAGGTAGAACCCTCCAAAAGGGTTCCAGGTGGAACCTTTATAAAAAGGTTCTACCTGGAGCCAAAAAGGGTTCTCCTATGAGGACGAGCCGAAGAACCATATACAGGTAAAAGCCAGTAAATTAGAATATTTTGAAAAACTTGATTTAATTCAGTAATTGCATTCAAAAGGTGTAACTTGTACATTATATTTATTCATTGCACACAGACTGATGCATTCAAATGTTTATTTCATTTAATTTTGATGATTTGAAGTGGCAACAAATGAAAATCCAAAATTCCGTGTGTCACAAAATTAGAATATTACTTAAGGCTAATACAAAAAAGGGATTTTTAGAAATGTTGGCCAACTGAAAAGTATGAAAATGAAAAATATGAGCATGTACAATACTCAATACTTGGTTGGAGCTCCTTTTGCCTCAATTACTGCGTTAATGCGGCGTGGCATGGAGTCGATGAGTTTCTGGCACTGCTCAGGTGTTATGAGAGCCCAGGTTGCTCTGATAGTGGCCTTCAACTCTTCTGCGTTTTTGGGTCTGGCATTCTGCATCTTCCTTTTCACAATACCCCACAGATTTTCTATGGGGCTAAGGTCAGGGGAGTTGGCGGGCCAATTTAGAACAGAAATACCATGGTCCGTAAACCAGGCACGGGTAGATTTTGCGCTGTGTGCAGGCGCCAAGTCCTGTTGGAACTTGAAATCTCCATCTCCATAGAGCAGGTCAGCAGCAGGAAGCATGAAGTGCTCTAAAACTTGCAGGTAGACGGCTGCGTTGACCCTGGATCTCAGGAAACAGAGTGGACCGACACCAGCAGATGACATGGCACCCCAAACCATCACTGATGGTGGAAACTTTACACTAGACTTCAGGCAACGTGGATCCTGTGCCTCTCCTGTCTTCCTCCAGACTCTGGGACCTCGATTTCCAAAGGAAATGCAAAATTTGCATGGTTGGGTGATGGTTTGGGGTGCCATGTCATCTGCTGGTGTCGGTCCACTCTGTTTCCTGAGATCCAGGGTCAACGCAGCCGTATACCAGCAAGTTTTAGAGCACTTCATGCTTCCTGCTGCTGACCTGCTCTATGGAGATGGAGATTTCAAGTTCCAACAGGACTTGGCGCCTGCACACAGCGCAAAATCTACCCGTGCCTGGTTTACGGACCATGGTATTTCTGTTCGAAATTGGCCCGCCAACTCCCCTGACCTTAGCCCCATAGAAAATCTGTGGGGTATTGTGAAAAGGAAGATGCAGAATGCCAGACCCAAAAACGCAGAAGAGTTGAAGGCCACTATCAGAGCAACCTGGGCTCTCATAACACCTGAGCAGTGCCAGAAACTCATCGACTCCATGCCACGCCGCATTAACGCAGTAATTGAGGCAAAAGGAGCTCCAACCAAGTATTGAGTATTGTACATGCTCATATTTTTCATTTTCATACTTTTCAGTTGGCCAACATTTCTAAAAATCCCTTTTTTGTATTAGCCTTAAGTAATATTCTAATTTTGTGACACACGGAATTTTGGATTTTCATTTGTTGCCACTTCAAATCATCAAAATTAAATGAAATAAACATTTGAATGCATCAGTCTGTGTGCAATGAATAAATATAATGTACAAGTTACACCTTTTGAATGCAATTACTGAAATAAATCAAGTTTTTCAAAATATTCTAATTTACTGGCTTTTACCTGTATGGTTCTACTTAGCACTTTTATTTCAAAGAGTGTACTGAAGTGTTACCAAAGAATCTAATCTTGTTTTGTTGTCTTTCTGCCAGTCTTCCAAAGATGGACCTCACACCGGCCGTGATTCTTCTTCTGACATTAATGGTGGGCTCCAAAGGCGAGTTCAAAGACAAACATCCCTCAAGTACCGCAGAGGGCAAAGGCAGCCGCTGCTCCTACACCTTCATCGTTCCCCAGCAAAAACTATCGGGGGCATTATGCTTGGAAACGAAGGCGGCCGCCAACCAGTCGGAGGTGGCCACGCTGCAGGCGGAGCTCAAACGTCAGCAGGAGCAGCTGGAGAGCCTGCAGGCCTCGCTGCAGCAGGACGGGAGCTTGGCCATGGAGGTCAGAGCCCTGCGCAAGGAGAGCAGCAGCATGAACTCCCGCATCGCTCAGCTCTACGGCCAGCTGCTGATGGAGGTCTTGCACAAGAAAGACCACGCTCTGGAGCAGCGCAGGGTGGAGAACCTCCTGCTGAACGCCACAACGCATGTATGTACAGTCCTGGTCAGAAGTTTACACTCTTAGAAATAAAAGTGCTAAGTAGAACCATATAAGGTTCTTCTGCTCGTCCTCATAGGAGAACCCTTTTTGGCTCCAGGTAGAACCTTTTTATAAAGGTTCCACCTGGAACCCTTTTGGAGGGTTCTACCTAGAACTGTGTGTGTAAGGTTCCACCCAGAACCCCCCATGAGAGGTTCTACAAAGAACCCACGCAGGGAGTTCCACCAAGAACCCTTTCATGTTTCAAGGGTTTCATCTAGAACCCACACAGGGAGTTCCACTAAGAACCCTTTTGTATTTCAAGACTTTCATCTAGAACCCACGCAGGGAGTTCCACTAAGAACCCTTTCGTATTTCAAGGGTTTCATTTAGAACCCACACAGGGAGTTCCACTAAGAACCCTTTCGTTTGTCAAGGGTTTCATCTAGAACCCATGCAGGGAGTTCCACTAAGAACCCTTTCATGTTTCAAGGGTTTCATCTAGAACCCACACGGGAGTTCCACAAAGAACTCTTTCATGTTTCAAGGGTTTCATCTAGACCTGACACAGGGGGTTCTAAAAACATCCCTTTTCAAAGGTTTTCACCGATAACCGTCTTGTCTTCTGAGGGTTCTATAAAGAACCATATTGTATTCTACAGATCAGTTTAGTTCATATTACATTGTGGTCATTTATCATGTTGACATTGAACAAACATTCAAAACATTTTAATGAGAAAAACATTTATTTAAAGATAGGCACCATTATTGGCAAATGTTATCAGGAAGTATGTCCCTGGTGACACAGGATCTTACCCATGCTTTCAACAATCCCTGAAGAACTCTTTCTTCCAAAAACGGTTCTCTGGATCAAAATAGTTCTTACTGGAACCCTTAGTGTTAGTGAGAACCCTTTTAAAACCAATTATTCAGAAAAGGGGTTTTAAAGGGTTCTCTGGATCAAAATGGTTCTTACTGGAACCATTAGCGTTACCAAGAACCCTTGAAAAACCCTTTCTTCGGGAAAGGGTTTTTCAGAAGCAAATGGTTCCAGTTAGAACCTCAGCCCTTGTAGAAGAACCCTTTTAGAACCCTTATTTCTAAGAGTGTACATACATTGCAAACCATTGCATCTAATAGAGAATGTCTCATTTAAAAAAAAATCAAAATGAGGGTGGTCCCAAAAAGGAGAGATTTTTCAAATTGACTGTGTGTCGGTTTTAAAAGTGCTCCGTCTCTGGTCAACATATGAAATAACAAGTGTGTGTAAACAATTTAATTGCTCCCCCTCTGGCCAACATATATAATAACAAGTGTGTGTAAAAACTTTAAATGTGGCCCCATTGGCCAAAATAAAATAAAAAAACATATATATAGAGAGACATACTGTAATAACGAAGTAAATAATGAAGATTAAAACCAATTACTAACAAAAAATTCAGATTTTTTTATCTTACTAAAAGCAGTATTTTTCTCACAATGTGTCGACTTTTTTCCTATAAAATTGGCAAACATTTCTCATTCTTTCTGTTATATTGCAATATTTCTCATAAAATTATTACTTTTTAATGCAAAATGGTGACATTTGTCATGTAAAATTCCGACTTTTATCACAATATTGCCAATTTTTTTTGTTGTTCTTGTAAAACAGTGACATTTTTTTGAGTAAAATTATGACTTTTGTCATAATTTTGCCAAGTGAAATTCTGATTATTATTACAAGTTTTCTTATAAAATTGTTTACATACACATGTCCCTAGTTTTCTGACATGGACTTGTTTCTTTAGCATTGTCCACACGTTTAAGTCAGGACTTTGCGAAGGCCATTCCAAAAACTTCATTCTAGCCTGATTTAGCCATTCCTTTACCACTTTTGAGGTGTGTTTGGGGTCATTGTCCTGTTGGAACACCCAACTGCGCCCAAGACCCAACCTCCGGGCTGATGATTTTAGCTTGTGCTGAAGAATTTGGAGGTAAGGACCGAAATCATGGTCCCAATACGGAAAACCATTGCATCTAATAGAGAATGTCTCATTTAAAAAAAAAAAAAAATCAAAATGAGAGTGGTCCCAAAAAGGAGAGATTTTTCAAATTGACTGTGTGTCGGTTTTAAAAGTGCTCCGCCTCTGGTCAACATATGAAATAACAAGTGTGTGTAAACAATTTAAGTGCTCCCCCTCTGGCCAACATATATAATAACAAGTGTGTGTAAAAACTTTAAATGTGGCCCCATTGGCCAAAATAATTAAAAAAAAAAACATATATATAGAGAGATATACTGTAATAACGGAGTAAATAATGAAGATTAAAACCAATTATTAACAAAAAATTCCAAACATTTTTTCTTACTAAAAGCAGTATTTTTCTCACAATGTGTCTACTTTTTTCCTATAAAATTGGCAAAAATGTCTCATTCTTTCTGTTATATTGCAATATTTCTCGTAAAATTATTACTTTTTAATGCAAAATGGTGACATTTGTCATGTAAAATACCGACTTTTATCACAATATCGCCAATTTTTTTGTTGTTCTTTTAAAACAGTGAGAATTTTTTGAGCAAAATTATGACTTTTGTCATAATTTTGCCAAGTGAAATTCTGATTATTATTACAAGTTTTCTTATAAAATTGTTGACATACACATGTCCCTTGGCAAGTTTCACTGCAATTTGGCCACAATACCCAGCAATATGTTTGGAGGAGAAAAGGTGAGGCCTTTAATCCCAGGAAAACCATTCCTATTGTCAAGCATGGTGGTGGTAGTATTATGCTCTGGGCCTGTTTTGCTGCCAATGGAACTAGTGCTTTACAGAGAGTAAATGGGACAATGAAAAAGGAGGATTACCTCCAAATTCTTCAGGACAAGCTAAAATCATCAGCCCGGAGGTTGGGTCTTGGGCGCAGTTGGGTGTTCCAACAGGACAATGACCCCAAACACACCTCAAAAGTGGTAAAGGAATAGCTAAATCAGGCTAGAATGAAGGTTTTAGAATGGCCTTCCCAAAGTCCTGACTTAAACATGTGGACAATGCTGAAGAAACAAGTCCATGTCAGGAAAACCAACACATTTAGCTGAACTGCACCAATTTTGTCAAGAAGAGTGGTCAAAAATCCAAACAGAAGCTTGTGGATGTCTACCAAAAGCGCCTTATTGCAGGTAAACTTGCCAAGGGACATGTGTATGTACACAATTTTATAAGAAAACTTGGCAATATTATAATAATAATCAGAATTTCACTTGGCAAAATTATAACAAAAGTCATAATTTTACTCAAAAAAATGTCACTGTTTTACAAGAACAACAAAAAGATTGGCGATATTGTGATAAAAGTCGGAATTTTACATGACAAATGTCACCATTTTGCATTAAAAAGTAATCATTTTACGAGAAATATTGCAATATAACAGAAAGAATGAGAAATTTTTGCCAATTTTATAGGAAAAAAGTCGACACTGTGAGAAAAATACTGCTTTTAGTAAGAATTTTTTTTTTGAATTTTTTGTTAGTAATTGGTTTTAATCTTCATTATTTACTTCGTTATTACAGTATATCTCTCTATATATATGTATTTTTTTTATTATTTTGGCCAATGGGGCCACATTTAAAGTTTTTACACACACTTGTTATTTCATATGTTGGCCAGAGGGGGAGCACTTAAATTGTTTACACACACTTGTTATTTCATATGTTGACCAGAGGCGGAGCACTTTTAAAAGCGACACACAGTCAATTTGAAAAATCTCTCCTTTTTGGGACCACCCTCATTTTGATTTTTTTTTTTTTAAATGAGACATTCTCTATTAGATGCAATGGTTTTCCGTATTGGGACCATGATTTCGGTCCTTACCTCCAAATTCTTCAGGACAAGCTAAAATCATCAGCCCGGAGGTTGGGTCTTGGGCGCAGTTGGGTGTTCCAACAGGACAATGACCCCAAACACACCTCAAAAGTGGTAAAGGAATGGCTAAATCAGGCTAGAATGAAGTTTTTAGAATGGCCTTCCCAAAGTCCTGACTTAAACGTGTGGACAATGCTGAAGAAACAAGTCCATGTCAGAAAAGCAACACATTTAGCTGAATTGCACCAATTTAGTCAAGAGGAGTGGTCAAAAATTCAAGCAGAAGCTTGTGGATGTCTACCAAAAGCGCCTTATTGCAGGTAAACTTGCCAAGGGACATGTGTATGTAAACAATTTTATAAGAAAATAATCAGAATTTCACTTGGCAAAATTATGACAAAAGTCATAATTTTACTCAAAACAATGTCACTGTTTTACAAGAACAACAAAAAGATTGGTGATATTGTGATAAAAGTCGGAATTTTACATGACAAATGTCACCATTTTGCATTAAAAAGTAATCATTTTACGAGAAAATATTGCAATATAACAGAAAGAATGAGAATTTTTTGCCAATTTTATAGGAAAAAAGTCGACACATTGTGAGAAAAATACTGCTTTTAGTAAGAAATTTTTTTTTGAATTTTTTGTTAATAATTGGTTTTAATCTTCATTATTTACTTCGTTATTACAGTATATCTCTCTATATATATGTATTTTTTTTATTATTTTGGCCAATGGGGCCACATTTAAAGTTTTTACACACACTTGTTATTTCATATGTTGACCAGAGGCGGAGCACTTTTAAAACCGACACACAGTCAATTTGAAAAATCCCTCCTTTTTGGGACCACCCTCATTTTGATTTTTTTTTTTTTAAATGAGACATTCTCTATTAGATGCAATGGTTTTCCGTATTGGGACCATGATTTCGGTCCTTACCTCCAAATTCTTCAGGACAAGCTAAAATCATCAGCCCGGAGGTTGGGTCTTGGACGCAGTTGGGTGTTGACTCCAAACACACGTCAAAAGTGGTAAAGGAATGGATAAATCAGGCTAGAATGAAGGTTTTAGAATGGCCTTCCCAAAGTCCTGACAATGTGGACAATGCTGAAGAAACAAGTCCATGTCAGAAAAGCAACACATTTAGCTGAACTGCACCAATTTTGTCAAGAGGAGTGGTCAAAAATCCAAGCAGAAGCTTGTGGATGGCTACCAAAAGCGCCTTATTGCAGGTAAACTTGCCAAGGGACATGTGTATGTAAACAATTTTATAAGAAAACTTGTAATAATAATCAGAATTTCACTTGGCAAAATTATGACAAAAGTCATAATTTTGCTCAAAAAAATGTCACTGTTTTACAAGAACAACAAAAAGATTGGCAATATTGTGATAAAAGTCGGAATTTTACATGACAAATGTCACCATTTTGCATTAAAAAGTAATCATTTTACGAGAAAATATTGCAATATAACAGAAAGAATGAGAAATTTTTGCCAATTTTATAGGGAAAAAGTCGACACATTGTGAGGAAAATACTGCTTTTAGTAAGAAAAAAAAATTCGAAATTTCTTGTTAGTAATTGGTTTTAATCTTCATTATTTACTTCGTTATTACATACAGTATGTCTCTCTATATATATGTATTTTTTTTTAAATTATTTTGGCCAATGGGGCCACATTTAAAGTTTTTACACACACTTGTTACTATATATGTTGGCCAGAGGGGGAGCACTTAAATTGTTTACACACACTTGTTATTTCATATGTTGACCATAGGCGGAGCACTTTTAAAACCGACACAAAGTCAATTTGAAAAATCCCTCCTTTTTGGGACCACCCTCATTTTGATTTTTTTTTTTTAAATGAGACATTTTCTATTAGATGCAATGGTTTTCCGTATTGGGACCATGATTTCGGTCCTTACCTCCAAATTCTTCAGGACAAGCTAAAATCATCAGCCCGGAGGTTGGGTCTTGGGCGCAGTTGGGTGTTGACTCCAAACACAGGTCAAAAGTGGTAAAGGAATGGCTAAATCAGGCTAGAATGAAGGTTTTAGAATGGCCTTCCCAAAGTCCTGACAATGTGGACAATGCTGAAGAAACAAGTCCATGTCAGAAAAGCAACACATTTAGCTGAACTGCAGCAATTTTGTGGTCAAGTGGTCAAGCAGAAGCTTGTGGATGGCTACCAAAAGCGCCTTATTGCCGGTAAACTTGCCAAGGGACATGTAAGCAAATATTAACATTGCTGTATGTATACTTTTGACCCAGTAGAGCCATAATAAATTCATAAAAGAAGCAAACTTCATAAATGTTTTTTGTGACCAACAAGTATGTGCTCCAATCACTACATCACAAAAATATAAGAGTTGTAGAAATGATTGGAAATTTAAGACCGCCATGACATGATGTTCTTTACAAGTGTATGTACACTTATGACCACGACTAAGTCCTTTTTGAGGTTAAAGAAAGCTTGCTAATGTCTGCTGCATCTGACCCGACATCAGGCGCTGCAGGTGTCCAGCAACTTCAGGGAGCTGGAGAAGAAGTATGGAGGCCTGACGGCCATGATGAGCTCTCACAGCCATTTGATCGCCCGCCTGGAGAAGCGGTGCCAATGCAGAGACTGCGGTCAGTCCGACCAGGTGAGAGGGGGTACTACACGCCCTGAAAATACACCTTTTTTTTTACCCTTTTTTTTACATTTAGGAACGTTAAAATTGAACAGTAAATAAAGGTTTTAAGGAATACATGATTACGATGACCGTGCATCTTCACAACCACATTGAGGACCTGACAATGTTGTTTGTCCTGCTTCTGCCCCGTGCAGGTGGTGGCGACCGACCCACCAAAAATCCACCCCGTTGTGCATCGTAATGACAGCTCTGAAATCAGTAACAATCTTCAAAGGGACCAAAGTGCTCCCCTGCAGCAGGACAACCCCGTAGGAGTGCACTCGAATGCTGTCACACCAGCCAGTCCTCCTACCAACCTTCCTGTCATTAGCTTCCCTGTCACCAAGACGCCAGGTATGTCAATCTCATGCTTGGATGCAAAAATGATCAGGGAACTGACACGTTTGGTTCTGTTTTTCCCTTACTGTAATACACTATATAAACAACTACCGTCATTTTTACGGTAAAAAAAAACAAAAACTGGCAGATCAATCGCCAGAATTTTTACTTAAAAAACAGTTGCTCTAGATCAGGGATGTCAAAGTGGTTTTCATTGAGGGCCACATCGCAGTTATGGTTGCCCTCAGAGGGCCGATTTTAACAATGAGTAATATATGAATATACATGTATATACCCTATTTTTCGGCTTATAAGTCGCTCCGGAGTATAAGTCGCACCGGCCGAAAATGCATAATAAAGAAGGAAAAAAACATATATAAGTCGCACTGGAGTATAAGTCCCATTTTTTTGGGGAAATGTATTTGATAAAAGCCAACAGCAAGAATAGACATTTGAAAGGCAATTTAAAATAAATCAAGAATAGTGAACAACAGGCTGAATAAGTGTACGTTATATGAGTTAGGGCTGCATGGGATTCTGGGTATTTGTCCTGTTGTGTTTATGTTGTGTTACGGTGCAGATGTTCTCCCGAAATGTGTTTGTCATTCTTGTTTGGTGTGGGTTCACAGTGTGGCGCATAAATAACCAACTGGTATGTTAACGTAACATATTATGGTAAGAGTCATTCAAATAACTATAACATATAGAACATGCTATACGTTTACCAAACAATCTGTCACTCCTAATCGCTAAATCCCATGAAATCTTATACGTCTAGTCTCTAGTGAATGAGATAAATAATAATATTTGATATTTTACGCTAATGTGTTAATCATTTCACACATAAGTCGCTCCTGAGTATAAGTCGCACCCAAACTATGAAAAAAACTGCGACTTATAGTCCGAAAAATACGGTACTTAGTTTATATTTTTATGTAATTTTTTTTATTTTGAGAGCTTTTAATATTTTGGATCAGGGGTGTCCAAACTTTTTGTAAAATATTATCATTAATAATTAGTGTCAACATTGCGTCGTTGTCACATTGCATGACATCTTTTTGCTCTTTTTTCTTACATTTTTACGGGTTTTTTCCCCAGCAATATAGTGTGGACCTTTTCCTGTAGGAAAATAATAATGGTAACAATAATAACAATAGTCTGTGATGAGGTGGCGACTTGTCCAGGGTGTACCCCGCCTTCCGCCCGAATGCAGCTGAGAACATCTGCACCTTAACACAACATAAACACGACAGAACAAACACCCAGAATCCCATGCAGCCCTGACTCTTCCGGGCTACATTATACACCCCTGCTACCACCAAACCCCGCCCCCACCCCAACCCTGCTCCCTCACACATCACCCCCCCCCCCCCCCCCCCCCGTGAATGAGATAAATAATATTATTTGATATTTTACACTAATGTGTTCATCATTTCACACATAAGTCGCACCTGAGTATAAGTCACACCCAAACTATGAAAAAAACTGTGACTTATAGTCCGAAAAATACGGTATTTTACGTGGCCCGCGAAAGCCTGGAAATAATATGCGTTAATAAAATCTTTTCTTACTAAATGTATTTGTTCTTCCCCCTTTTGACATTAAAAACCATGTACTGCATGCAATTGTATATATTTTCAAATTCAATATGATCAAAATCTGAATATTATGTTATCATGTATTCCAAAAAATATTTTTTGTTCAAATAAAGATAAATACTGTACTTAAATATCCATTTCACTGATGATTTAAAAAAAAAAGAATCAATCAAATTGTAGACAGTAAAATTGACAATAGATTTTACGGTTAAATTCCACCGACTGAGTTTATTACCAGAAAATCAACTTTGGTACTGTTTTTCTTCCATATGCAGTAAGACAGTAAAAGATAAAACAACTAACAAAAAAACATTAAAACAACAAGATTTTACGGTAAAAAAACAACAAAAAACTGACAGCTCTGTTGCTTGAATTTTACTGCTAAAAAC
>NC_084571.2:37785000-37850000 GCF_033978685.3 Nerophis lumbriciformis | reverse complement strand
GCACTTCATCCATGGCCACCGGACCTGTGCCCCCCCCCCTCCACAAGGAATAGGGGAGCAGAGGAGAAAAGAAAAGAAACGGCAGATCAACTGGTCTAACAGGGGGGCTATTTAAAGGCTAGAGTATACAAATGAGTTTTAAGATGGGACTTAAATGCTTCTACTGAGGTAGCATCTCTAATTGTTACCGGGAGGGCATTCCATAGTACTGGAGCCCCAATAGAAAACGCTCTATAGCCCGCAGACTTTTTTTGGGCTCTGGGAATCACTAATAAGCCGGAGTTCTTTGAACGCAGATTTCTTGCCGGGACATATGGTACAATGCAATCGACAAGATAGGACGGAGCTAGACCGTGTAGTATTTTATACGTTAGTAGTAAAACCTTAAAGTCACATCTTAAGTGCACAGGAAGCCAGTGCAGGTGAGCCAGTATAGGTATATATATATGTATATATGTATATAAAGATATATACAGTATAGACGTAATATGATCAAACTTTCTTGTTCTTGTCAAAAGTCTAGCAGCCGCATTTTGTACCAATTGTAATCTTTTAATGCCAGACATAGGGAGACCCCAAAATAATACGTTACAGTAGTCGAGACGAGACGTAACGAACGCATGAATAATGATCTCAGCGTCGCTAGTGGATAAAATAGAACGAATTTTAGCGATATTACGGAGATGAAAGAAGGCCGTTTTAGTAACACTCGTAATGTGTGATTCAAAGGAGAGAGTTGGGTGGAAGATAATACCCAGATTCTTTACTGATTCGCCTTGTGTAATTGTTTGGTTGTCAAATGTTAAGGTGGTATTACTAAATAAATGTCGGTGTTTAGCAGGACCGATAATCAGCATTTCCGTTTTCTTGGCGTTGAGTTGCAGGAAGTTAGCGGACATCCATTGTTTAATTTCATTAAGACACGCCTCCAGCTGACTACAATCCGGCGTGTTGGTCAGCTTTAGGGGCATGTAGAGTTGGCTGTCATCAGCATAACAATGAAAGCTAACACCGTATTTGCGTATGATGTCGCCTAGCGGCAGCATGTACATACTAAAGAGTGCAGGGCCAAGAACCGAACCCTGAGGAACTCCGCACGTTACCTTAACATAGTCCGAGCTCACATTATTATGGGAGACGCACTGCATCCTCCATCCATCCATCCATCCATCCATCTTCTTCCGCTTATCCGAGGTCGGGTCGCGAGGGCAGCAGCCTAAGCAGGGAAGCCCAGACTTCCCTCTCCCCAGCCACTTCGTCCAGCTCTTCCCGGGGGATCCCGAGGCGTTCCCAGGCCAGCCGGGAGACATAGTCTTCCCAACGTGTCCTGGGTCTTCCCCGCCGCCTCCTACCGGTCGGACGTGCCCTAAACACCTCCCTAGGGAGGCGTTCGGGTGGCATCCTGACCAGATGCCCGAACCACCTCATCTGGCTCCTCTCCATGTGGAGGAGCAGCGGCTTTACTTTGAGCTCCCCCCGGATGGCAGAGCTTCTCACCCTATCTCTAAGGGAGAGCCCCGCCACCCGGCGGAGGAAACTCATTTCGGCCGCTTGTACCCGTGATCTTGTCCTTTCGGTCATGACCCAAAGCTCATGACCATAGGTGAGGATGGGAACGTAGATCGACCGGTAAATTGAGAGCTTTGCCTTTCGGCTCAGCTCCTTCTTCACCACAACGGATCGATACAGCGTCCGCATTACTGAAAACGCCGCACCGATCCGCCTGTCGATTTCACGATCCACTCTTCCATCACTCGTGAACAAGACTCCGAGGTACTTGAACTCCTCCACTTGGGGCAAGATCTCCTCCCCAACCCGGAGATGGCACTCCACCCTTTTCCGGGCGAGAACCATGGACTCGGACTTGGAGGTGCTGATTCTCATCCCAGTCGCTTCACACTCGGCTGCGAACCGATCCAGCGAGAGCTGAAGATCCTGGCCAGATGAAGCCATCAGGACCACATCATCTGCAAAAAGCAGAGACCTAATCCTGCAGCCACCAAACCAGATCCCCTCAACGCCTTGACTGCGCCTAGAAATTCTGTCCATAAAAGTTATGAACAGAATCGGTGACAAAGGGCAGCCTTGGCGGAGTCCAACCCTCACTGGAAACGTGTCCGACTTACTGCCGGCAATGCGGACCAAGCTCTGGCACTGATCATACAGGGAGCGGACTGCCACAATCAGACAGTCCGGTACCCCATACTCTCTGAGCACTCCCCACAGGACTTCCCGAGGGACACGGTCGAATGCCTTCTCCAAGTCCACAAAACACATGTAGACTGGTTGGGCAAACTCCCATGCACCCTCAAGGACCCTGCCGAGAGTATAGAGCTGGTCCACAGTTCCACGACCAGGACGAAAACCACACTGTTCCTCCTGAATCCGAGGTTCGACTATCCGGCGTAGCCTCCTCTCCAGTACACCTGAATAGACCTTACCGGGAAGGCTGAGGAGTGTGATCCCACGATAGTTAGAACACACCCTCCGGTTCCCCTTCTTAAAGAGAGGAACCACCACTGCATCCTGTCAGTAAGATAAGAGTTAAACCACGACAAAGCTAAGTCTGACATACCAATATGTGTTTTGATACGCTCTAATAAAATATTATGATCGACGGTATCGAAAGCAGCGCTAAGATCAAGAAGCAGCAACATAGATGACGCATCAGAATCCATCGTTAGCAGTAGATCATTAGTCATTTTTGCGAGGGCTGTCTCCGTAGAGTGATTTGCCCTGAAACCGGATTGAAAAGGTTCACAGAGATTGTTAGACACTAAGTGTTCATTTAGCTGCTGTGCGACAATTTTTTCGAGGATTTTCGAAATAAAGGGAAGGTGGGACACCGGCCGGTAGTTTACCATGAGGTCAGGATCGAGGTTAGGTCTTTTGAGCAGAGGATGAATAACCGCTTTCTTGAATGCTAGTGGAACAGTGCCAGAGGAAAGTGATACGTTTATAATATTTAGCACCAGAGGTGGGACCAAGTCATTGTTTTGCAAGTCACAAGTAAGTCTCAAGTCTTTGCCCTCAAGTCCGAGTCAAGTCCCGAGTCGAGACAGGCAAGCCCCGAGTCAAGTCCAAAGTCAAGACTGGAAAGTCTCAAGTCAAGTCCTAAGTCCTGCATTTTGAGTTTCGAGTCCTTTCAAGTCCTTTTAACCACAGACTAATATATTAACACAGATTGTGTATGCTTTTCAAACGCTGTATTTATTTATTAAAACAAGTGCATTTTAAATTGCAGGAAAGAAAATTGTGCTGACATTGCACTTTATAATAGCACTATTAACCAGTCATTTTAAACATTAACTCATTCCTTTACAGAACAAACACATTGAAAAATAAAGTGCAAATGTACTTATTTGTACAAAAGTGTTAACATTGAAAAAACATGACATATACGTGAACATAACAAAAAAGTTGTACTTTTTATATGTCAGGGCCCTATGCTGCATTGCATTTGCAAAAGACCAAATTAGCCAAGAGTCTGTCAGTCATTTGTGCACGATGGGGGCGTAGTATGATGCCACCATGGCTGAAAACTCGCTCCACTGGAGCACTGGAGGCAGGCACTGCCAAGACTCTCATGGCCACTCGGAACAGTGAAGGAAGAGTCTTCATGTTCAATGCCCAGAACAAAAGGGGGGAGAGAGTTGTTTTGGGTTGGTGCACTAATTGTAAGTGTATCTTGTGTTTTTTATGTTGATTTAATAAAAAAAAAAAACAGTACCGGGCCGCGGCCCGGTGGTTGGGGACCACTGAGGTAAACAACCAACAGTATGTCAGAAAGCTAGCTAAAACGGTACACATATTCATAATATAGTATACATTTTAACTGACCTTTATTTTACTATTTTTGTCTTTTTTTAGGTGGCTAAAATACGCGGTGCTGCTGACCGCCGTCTAACGTTACGTGTGATATATTGACTAACGTAACCCTGCTTAAAAAAAATCACTGAACAAAAAGTATGAATAAGGTAGTGAACTGCAACAGATTCCCGTGTTTGCAATAACGTTATAACGTTAGCAGTGAGTTTACAGCCTCACTGATTTAACTACACAGCAAATAAAAGTCACGTTACTTAGCCAATAAACGTTATCTTACATTCAAAACTTACCGTTCTTTGTGCAACTTCAAATGCCGGACGAAGTTGGAAGTTGTTGCCTCTCCATCAGTCATTTTCGAACCGCATGTGTTGCATGCTGCAAACCGTTTTGTGTTGACCACCTCGTAATTTTTATACCCAAACAAAATTATTTTAGGTATCATTTTTTGTTCACTGGCATGTGGTTTGGACATGTCTTCTTCGTTGGTTGTCCTGCAATTTGATTGGATGAATGCTGTGTGATGAAAACAAAGTCGATCTAATTTGATTGGCTGTTGTACTGAGAGCACACCAGCTGACACACACGCAACGCTGATAGACAAGTACACAATGAAAAATACGGAGCGCTCCCGAATAACTTTTTCATCTTTGGGTTTTGGGGAAAGTAGCAAGTCATGTCAAGTCATGTCAATTCAAAAGGCTCAAGTCCAAGTGAAGTCACAAGTCATTGATGTTAAAGTCTAAGTCGAGTTGCAAGTCTTTTTACATTTTTGTCAAGTCGAGTCTAAAGTCATCAAATTCATGACTCGAGTCTGACTCGAGTCCAAGTCATGTGACTCGAGTCCACACCTCTGTTTAGCACTGATGGACCTAATAATACAAAAAGCTCCTTGATAAGTTTCCCAGGAAGTGGGTCAAGTAAACATGTTGCATACTAGTTTTAGCTATTTGGCTGTCCTTGTTTTTATTTTTATTTATTTTTTATTATCTTTTTATTTTTTTATTTTTTTAATACACTGTAGCACTTTGAGGTTGTTTACTCAATGGAAAGTGTTTTTTTTACAAATAAAATCTATTATTATTATTATTATTATTATTATCGCAAATGGCCCCCGGGCCACACTTTGGACACCCCTGCTTTAAGTCTCCTGTATGCCTCCCGTGTTGGAAAGAGGGTGAAATGATGCTTTTGTTCACATACCGTCATGTAGATGCTGATGGAGTCAGTGACCTACTTGTGGGGGAGTCTTATCTCTCTGGGAATGTCAAACTGCCTTATCAGAATGTTTGCAATTACCAGACAAGAAGATTGAGAGTGAGGCCACCACCGTATTGGCCTGGAATTCACCTTCACGTTGTTGGAATGATCATTAGGCTTTACCACTCGCTGTCTTGTTTCCACACATTCCTTCACTCTCCTCTCTTATCGTGGACTCCCCCCCCCCCCCCCCCACCCTCTCAGGGCCATGGCGAGACTGCCAAAACGTCCTGGAATCCGGCGAGACGACCAGCGGGATCTACCTGCTGCGCCTGCAGAGCGCCAACCGACTGGTGCAGGCCTGGTGTGAGCAGAGCCAGGCTCAGGGAGGCTGGACCGTCTTCCAGAGGAGGCAGGACGGATCTGTCAACTTCTTCAGGAACTGGGACCAGTATAAGGTAAATCAAGCCCCCCCAAAAAAAGCAAGCTGCTGGGTTAAAAGCACACGTTCAAAAATAAAAACATTGAAGCAAATAAATGACGACCCTGAATATCCTCCTGATTAGCAGTGGATATTTGGGTTTTGCATAACAGGGATTAAGGTTGTCCCGATACCAATATTTTGGTACCGGTACCAAAATACCATACTTTTCTAAATGCTCAGTGGCCTAGTGGTTAGCGTGTTAGCGTGGTTAGGGTTAGGGTTAGGGTTGGGGTTAAGGTTAGGGTTGGGGTTAGGGTTAGGGTTAGTCATAAAGACAAATAGTTGGTTAGGGTTAGGGTTAGGGTTAAGGTCAAGGTTAGGGTTAGGGTTAGTTATAAAGAAAAAGAGTTGATTAGTTTTAGGGTTAGGGTTAGAGAGTTAGGGTTAGGGTTAGAGAGTTAAGGTTAGGGTTAGCGTTGTATAATAAGGCTATGCAGAAGAAGGCATTAATAAGTACTTAATAATGACTAATTAAGAGCCAATATGTTACTAATTTGCATGTTAATAAGAAACTAATTAATGTTGGATATGTTCCCCATACTAAAGTGTTAGGGTTAGGGTTAGGGTGTAATAATAGTATTCACCCTCTGGGGCCAAACATACCTGCCACGTTAGGGTTGGGGTTAGGGTTAGGGTTAGGGTTGGGGTTAGGGTTAGGGTTGGGGTTGGGGTTGGGGTTAGGGTTAAGGTTAGGGTTAGGGTTAGTCATAAAGAAAAAGAGTTGGTTAGGGTTAGGGTTAGGGTTGGGGTTGGGGTTAGGGTTGGGGTTAGGGTTAGGGTTAGGGTTAGGGTTAGGGTTAGTCATAAAGAAAAATAGTTGGTTAGGGTTAGGGTTAGGGTTGGGGTTAGGGTTAGGGTTGGGGTTGGGGTTAGTCATAAAGAAGAGGAGTTGGTTAGGGTTAGGGTTAGAGAGTTAGGGTTAGGGTTGTATAATAAGGCCATGCAGAAGAAGGCATTAATAAGTATTTAATAATGACTAATTAAGAGCCAATATGTTACTAATTTGCATGTTAATAAGCAACTAATTAATGGTGGATATGTTCCCCATACTAAAGTGTTACCAAAATCTACTAATAAAATGCATAAAAAATGGTGTAATAATAGTATTCACTGTTAGAAACGGCCCTCTGGGGCCAAACATACCTGCCACGTTAGGGTTAGGGTTGGGGTTAGGGTTAGGGTTGGGGTTGGGGTTAGGGTTAATGTTAGGGTTAGGGTTAGTCATAAAGAAAGAGAGTTGGTTTAGGGTTAGGGTTAGAGTTGGGGTTGGGGTTGGGGTTGGGGTTAGGGTTAAGGTTAGGGTTAGTCATAAAGAAAAAGAGTTGGTTAGGGTTAGGGTTTGGGTTGGGGTTAGTCATAAAGAAGAAGAGTTGGTTAGGGTTAGGGTTTGGGTTGGGGTTAGTCATAAAGAAGAGGAGTTGGTTAGGGTTAGGGTTAGAGAGTTAGGGTTAGGGTTGTATAATACGGCCATGTAGAAGAAGGCATTAATAAGTATTTAATAATGACTAATTAAGAGCGTGTCCGCCCTGAGATGGGTAGGTTGTGAGTTCTAACCCCGGCCGAGTCATACCAAAGACTATAAAAAAATGTGATCCTTCACCTCCCTGCTTGGCACTCAGCATCAAGGCTTGGAATTGGGGGTTAAATCACCAAAAAATTATTTCCGTCCGCTCACTGCTCCCCTCACCTCCCAAGGGGGTGATCAAGGGTGATGGGTCAAATGCAGAGAGTTATTTCGCCACACCGAGTGTGTGTGTGACAATCATTGGTACTTTAACTTTTAAATAAAGGGGACCACAAAAAATTGCTTTATTTTAACAAAAAAATCTTCGGAGTACATTAAATGTATGTTTATTATTGTAATTTAGTCCTTAAATAAAATAGTGAACATACGAGACAACTTGTCTTTTAGTAGTAAGTAAACAAACAAAGACTCCTAATTAGTCTGCAGTAACATATTGTGTCATTTATACACCTATTATTTTGTCAACTTTATAAAGGACAAGTGGTAGGAAATTAATTATTAATCTACTTGTTCATTTACTGTTAATATCTGCTTACTTTCTCTTTCAACATGTTCTATCTACACTTCTGTTAAAATGTAATAATCACTTATTCTTCTCTTCTTTGATACTTGACATTAGTTTTGGATGATACCACACATTTAGGTATCGATGTGATACCAAGTAGTTCCAGGATCATACATTGGTCATATTCAAAGTCCTCGTGTGTCCAGGGACATATTTACTGAGATTATGAACATAATATGATTTTTTTATAAAGGAAAAAAGATTGTGTGATGATGTAATCATAGTGGTATCGACGAGATACGCTCTTGTACTTATATCATTACAGTGGTTGTTTGTTGTTTTAAAAAAAAAAATGTACAGTAAAAAAACTAATGTAAATTTTACAGTAAAATTCTGGCAATTGAGCTGCTTTTTTTCTTTTTACCATAAAAACAGCAGTACTGTTTTTACATTTCCAGTAATATACTCTACATTCTGAGGTGAAATTATTTGCATTATTTTTTTACATTATACTTTAAACATTATACTGGGGTGGTATAGCCTCGTTGGTAGAGTGGCCGTGCCAGCAACTTGAGGGTTCCAGGTTCGAGTCCCGCTTCCGCCATCCTGGTCACTGCCGCTGTGTCCTTGGGCAAGACACTTTACCCACCTGCTCCCAGTGCCACCCACACTGCTTTAAATGAAATTTAGATATTGGCTTTCACTGTGTAAAAGCGCTTTGAGTCACTAGAGAAAAGCGCTATATAAATATAATTCACTTCACTTCACTTAAAAAATATATAGGCAACACTTTAGTATGGGGAACATATTGTAAGTAACAAAGACTTAATTTAGAGTTATTTGGACACGAGGGCAACATATTGTAGGTAACAAAAACTTAATTTAAGGGTTATTTGGTTCGGGTTTGGGATAGGGTTAGAGGGTTATGGTTAGGGTTAGGGTTGGGGTTTGGGTTGGGTTTAGGGTTAGGATTAGGGTTAGGGTTAGGCATAAAGAAAAAAGTTGGTTAGGGCTAGGTCTGGAGTTGGGGTTAGGGTTAGAGAGTTAGGGTTATGGTGGGGGGTTAGTTTTAGGGTTAGGGATAAAGAAAAAGAAGAAAAAGAGTTGGTTAGGGTTGGGGTTGGGGTTAAGGTTAGGGTTAGGCATAAAGAAAATAGTTGGTTAGGGTTAGGGCTAGGGTTGGGGTTGGGGTTGGGGTTAGGGTTAGAGAGTTAGATTTAGGGTTAGAGAGTTAGGGTTAGGGTTAGGGTTGTATAATAAGGCCATGCAGAAGAAGGCATTAATAAGTACTTAATAATGACTAATTAAGAGCCAATATGTTACTAATTTGCATGTTAATAAGCAACTAATTAATGGTGAATATGTTCCCCATACTAAAGTGTTACCAAAATCTACTAATAAAATGCATAAAAAATGGTGTAATAATAGTATTCACTGTTAGAATCGGCCCTCTGGGGCCAAACATACCTGCCACTTTAGGGTTAGGGTTAGGGTTGGGGTTGGGGTTAGGGTTAAGGTCAAGGTTAGGGTTAGGGTTAGTCATAAAGAAAAGGAGTTGGTTAGGGTTAGGGTTAGGGTTAGGGTTAGTCATAAAGAAAGGGAGTTGCCTAACCAACTCCCTTTCTTTATGACTAACCTTTATGACTTAGGGTTAGAGAGTTAGGGTTAGGTTAGGGTTAGGGTTTGGGTTAGGGTTGGGGTTAGGGTTAGGGTTAGGGTTGGGGTTGGGGTAAGGGTTAGGGTTAGGGTTAGGGTTAGGGTTAGGGTTAGGGTTAAGGTCAAGGTTAGGGTTAGGGTTAGTCATAAAGAAAAGGAGTAGGTTAGGGTTAGGGTTAGGGTTAGGGTTAGGGTGGTATAATAAGGCCATGCAGAAGAAGGCATTAATAAGTATTTAATAATGACTAATTAAGAGCCAATATGTTACTAATTTGCATGTTAATAAGCAACTAATTAATGGTGAATATGTTCCCCATACTAAAGTGTTACCAAAATCTACTAATTAAATGCATAAAAAAATGGTGTAATAATAGTATTCACTGTTAGAAGCGGCCCTCTGGGGCCAAACATACCTGCCACGTTAGGGTTAGGGTTAGGGTTAAGGCCAAGGTTAGGGTTAGGGTTAGTCATATAGAAAAAGAGTTGGTTAGGGTTAGGGTTAGACAGTTAGGGTTAGGGTTGTATAATAAGGCCATGCAGAAGAAGGCATTAATAAGTATTTAATAATGACTAATTAAGAGCCAATATGTTACTAATTTGCATGTTAATAAGCAACTAATTAATGGTGAATATGTTCCCCATACTAAAGTGTTACCAAAATCTACTAATAAAATGCATAAAAAATGGTGTAATAATAGTATTCACTGTTAGAAACGGCCCTCTGGGGCCAAACATACCTGCCACGTTAGGGTTAGGGTTAGGGTTGGGGTTAGGGTTGGGATTAGGGTTAGGGTTAGGGGTTAGGGTTAGGGTTACGGTTTGGGTTAGGCTTAGTCATAAAGAAAAATAGTTGGTTAGGGTTAGGGTTAGGTTTGGGATTAGGGTTAAGGTTAGGGTTAGTCATAAAGAAAAAGGGTTTGTTTGGGTTAGGGTTGGGGTTAGGGTTGGAGTTGGGGTTAGGGTTAGGGGGTTAGGGGTTAGGGTTAGGGTTGGGGTTAAGGTTAGGGTTAAGGTTAGGGTTAGGGTTAGTCATAAAGAAAAAGAGTTGGTTAGGGTTAGGGTTAGGGTTGGGGTTGGGGTTAGTCATAAAGAAAACGAGTTGGTTAGGGTTAGGGTTAGGGTTAGGGTTAGGGTTAGGTTAGGGTTAGGGTTGGAGTTGGGGTTAGGGTTAGGGGGTTAGGGTTGGGGTTAAGGTTAGGGTTAGGGTTAAGGTTAGGGTTAGGGTTAGGGTTAGTCATAAAGAAAAAGAGTTGGTTAGGGTTAGGGTTGGGGTTGGGGTTAGTCATAAAGAAAGGGAGTTGGTTAGGTTTAGGGTTAGGGTTAGGGTTGGGGTTAGGGTTAAGGTTAGGGTTAAGGTTAAGGTTTGGGTTAGGCATAAAGAAAAAGAGTTGGTTAGGGTTAGGGTTAGGGTTAGGGTTGTATAATAAGACCATGCAGAAGAAGGCATTAATAAGTATTTAATAATGACTAATTAAGAGCCAATATGTTACTAATTTGCATGTTAGTAAGCAACTAATTAATGGTGGATATGTTCCCCATACTAAAGTGTTACCAAAATCTACTAATAAAATGCATAAAAAATGGTGTAATAATAGTATTCACTGTTAGAAGCGGCCCTCTGGGGCCAAACATACCTGCCACATTAGGGTTAGGGTTAGGGTTGGGGTTGGGGTTAGGGTTAGGTTTAAGGTCAAGGTTAGGGTTAGGGTTGGTCATAAAGAAAAAGAGTTGGTTCGGGTTAGGGTTAGGGTTAGGGTTAGGGTTAGAGAGTTAGGGTTAGGATTGTATAATAAGACCATGCAGAAGAAGGCATTAATAAGTATTTAATAATGACTAATTAAGAGCCAATATGTTACTAATTTGCATGTTAATAAGCAACTAATTAATGGTGGATATGTTCCCCATACTAAAGTGTTACCAAAATCTACTAATTAAATGCATAAAAAATGGCGTAATAATAGTATTCACTGTTAGAAGCGGCCCTCTGGGGCCAAACATACCTGCCTCGTGGCCCTCGGTGCAAACCACTCTGACACTCGTGTCTTGCAGCAAGGCTTCGGGAACCTGGACGGGGAGTACTGGCTGGGCCTGGAACACCTGTACTGGCTGACCAAACAAGGCCAGTACAAGCTGCGCGTGGTCCTGGAGGACTGGCAGGGCCGACAGGTGTTCGCCGAGTACGACAGCTTCCGGCTGGAGGCGGAGAGCGACTGGTACCGACTGCGTTTGGGACAGTATCGTGGCAACGCTGGTGATTCTCTCTCCTGGCACAACAACAAGGCCTTCACCACTCTGGACCGGGACAAGGACAGCTACACAGGTGCGCATCTACGTCACAGGTGACTGGGAGGGTCAGTGAGGTGTGGCTTGTGTCCGCAGGTAACTGTGCTCACTACCAGAAAGGAGGCTGGTGGTACCACACGTGCGCCCACTCCAACCTCAACGGCGTGTGGTATCGGGGCGGTCACTATCGCAGCCGCTACCAGGACGGCGTGTACTGGGCGGAGTTCCATGGAGGCTCCTACTCCCTCAGGCGGGTCCTCATGATGGTCAAGCCCACGTCCTGAGCTGAGGTGAACACCGCTTCCAACATGCGACAAAAAACTTCCTTTTTAAGTTCGTCTTTTCTCATTTGGACATTTCAATAAAATCATCCCCAAAAATTGGTCCCAAAAAACATGTTGTGATGTCTGTTTATAGGCTAGAATTGTGTTTACCATCACTCCTGCCTTTGTAAGCTCTTTGACTAGCACCTCTGTAGTAGGTCCTCAAAAATAGCAGAGTGTTGCGGTCATATCGTTGACTTGTGTTTTTCCAGCAGATTCCCAAAAACAGAAACACACTCCTGTTATCTAGAAGCTCTTTGACTTGCAATTCTGTCGTAGGTTCTTAAAAACAACAAAGTGTCTCGGTCATATCTTTGACTTGTGTTTTTCCAGTAGATTCCCAAAAACAGCAACACACTTTTGTAATTTAGAAGCTCTTTGACTCTCGCTTTTGCAGTAGATACCTACAAACAACAAAGTGTTTTGGTCATATCATTGACTTGTGTTTTTCCAGCAGATTCCTCAAAACAGAAACATAATCCTGTTATGTAGAAGCTCTTTGACTTGCAATTCTGTCGTAGGTTCTTAAAAACAACAAGTGTTTTGGTCATATCATTGACTTGTGTTTTTCCAGCAGATTCCCCAAAACAGAAACATAATCTTGTTATGTAGAAGCTCTTTGACTTGCAATTCTGTCGTAGGTTCTTAAAAACAACAAGTGTTTTGGTCATATCTTTGACTTGTGTTTTTCCAGTAGATTCCCAAAAACAGAAACACACTCCTGTTATCTAGAAGCTCTTTGACTTGCAATTCTGTCGTAGGTTCTTAAAAACAACAAAGTGTTTTGGTCAAATCATTGACTTGTGTTTTTTCCAGCAGATTCCTGAAAACAGCAACACTCTTTTCTAATTTAGAAGCTCTTTGACTGTTGTTTTTAGAACCTACTGCAAAAACGCCAAAGTGTTTTGGTCATATCTTTGACTTATGTTTTTCCGGTAGATTTCCCAAAACAGCAACACACTTTTCTAATTTAGAAGCTCTTTGACTGGCGCTTCTGCAGTACGTATTTAAAAACAACAAAGTGTTTTGGTCATATATTTAACTTGTGTTTTTCCAGCAGATTCACCAAAACAGCAACACTCTTTTCTAATTTAGAAGCTCTTTGACTGTTGTTTTTAGAACCTACTGCAAAAACGCCAAAGTGTTTTGGTCATATCTTTGACTTGTGTTTTTCCAGCAGATTCCCAAAAACAGCAACCCACTTTTCTAATTTAGAAGCTATTTGACTGGCGCTTTTGCAGTAGGTACTTAAAAGCAGAAGACTATTCCTGTTATGTACAGCAGATTCCCAAAAACAGAAACACACTCCTGTTATCTAGAAGCTCTTTGACTTGCAATTCTCTCGTAGGTTCTTAAAAACAACAAAGTGTTTTGGTCATATCTTTGACTTGTGTTTTTCCAGTAGATTCCCAAAAACAGCAACACACTTTTGTGATTTAGAAGCTCTTTGACTCTCGCTTTTGCAGTAGATACCTAAAAACAACAGTGTTTTGGTCATATCATTGACTTGTGTTTTTCCAGCAGATTCCCAAAAACAGAAACACACTCCTGTTATCTAGAAGCTCTTTGACTTGCAATTCTGTCGTAGGTTCTTAAAAACAACAAAGTGTCTTGGTCATATCTTTGACTTGTGTTTTTCCAGTAGATTCCCAAAAACAGCAACACACTTTTGTAATTTAGAAGCTCTTTGACTCTCGCTTTTGCAGTAGATACCTACAAACAACAAAGTGTTTTGGTCATATCATTGACTTGTGTTTTTCCAGCAGATTCCCCAAAACAGAAACATAATCTTGTTATGTAGAAGCTCTTTGACTTGCAATTCTGTCGTAGGTTCTTAAAAACAACAAGTGTTTTGGTCATATCTTTGACTTGTGTTTTTCCAGCAGATTCCCCAAAACAGAAACATAATCTTGTTATGTAGAAGCTCTTTGACTTGCAATTCTGTCGTAGGTTCTTAAAAACAACAAGTGTTTTGGTCATATCTTTGACTTGTGTTTTTCCAGCAGATTCCCAAAAACAGAAACACACTCCTGTTATCTAGAAGCTCTTTGACTTGCAATTCTGTCGTAGGTTCTTAAAAACAATAAAGTGTTTTGGTCATATCTTTGACTTGTGTTTTTCCAGCAGATTCCCAAAAACAGAAACACACTCCTGTTATCTAGAAGCTCTTTGACTTGCAATTCTGTCGTAGGTTCTTAAAAACAACAAAGTGTCTTGGTCATATCTTTGACTTGTGTCTTTCCAGTAGATTCCCAAAAACATCAACACACTTTTGTAATTTAGAAACTCTTTGACTCTCGTTTTTGCAGTAGATACCTAAAAACAACAGAGTGTTTTGGTCATATCTTTGACTTGTGTTTTTCCAGTAGATTCACAAAAACAGCAACACTCTTTTCTAATTTAGAAGCTCTTTGACTGTTGTTTTTAGAACCTACTGCAAAAACGCCAAAGTGTTTTGGTCATATCTTTGACTTATGTTTTTTCCGGTAGATTTCCCAAAACAGCAACACACTTTTCTAATTTAGAAGCTCTTTGACTGGCGCTTTTGCAGTAGGTTCTTAAAAAGAACAAAGTGTTTTGGTCATATCTTTGACTTGTGTTTTTCCAGCAGATTCTAAACAAACAGCAACCCACTTTTCTAATTTAGAAGCTCTTTGACTGGCACTTTTGCAGTAAGTACTTAAAAACAAAAAAAGTGTTTTGGTCATATCTTTGACTTGTGTTTTTCCAGCAGATTCACCAAAATAGCAACACTCTTTTCTAATTTAGAAGCTCTTTGACTGGCGCTTTTGCAGTAAGTACTTAAAAACAACAAAGTGTTTTGGTCATATCTTTGACTTGTGTTTTTCCAGCAGATTCCCAAAAACAGCAACACACTTTTCTAATTTAGAAGCTATTTGACTGGCGCTTTTGCAGTAGATACCTAAAAACAACAGAGTGTTTTGGTCATATCATTGACTTCTGTTTTTCCAGCAGATTCCCTAAAACAGCAACACTCTTTTCTAATTTAGAAGCTCTTTGACTGGCGCTTTTGCAGTAGGTTCTTAAAAACAACAAAGTGTTTTGGTCATATCATTGACTTGTGTTTTTCCAGCAGATTCCTGAAAACAGCAACACACTTTTCTAATTTAGAAGCTATTTGACTGGCGCGTTTGCAGTAAGTACTTAAAAACAACAAAGTGTTTTGGTCATATCTTTGACTTGTGTTTTTCCAGCAGATTCCCAAAAACAGCAACACACTTTTCTAATTTAGAAGCTATTTGACTGGCGCTTTTGCATTAAGTACTTAAAAACAACAAAGTGTTTGGTCATATCTTTGACTTGTGTTTTTCCAGTAGATTCCCAAAAACAGCAACACACTTTTGTAATTTAGAAGCTCTTTGACTCTCGCTTTTGCAGTAGATACCTAAAAACAACAGAGTGTTTTGGTCATATCATTGATTTGTGTTTTTCCAGCAGATTCCCAAAAACAGAAACACACTCCTGTTATCTAGAAGCTCTTTGACTTGCAATTATGTCGTAGGTTCTTAAAAACAACAAAGTGTTTTGGTCATATCTTTGACTTGTGTTTTTCCAGTAGATTCCCCTAAAACAGCAACACACTTTTGTAATTTAGAAGCTCTTTGACTCTCGCTTTTGCAGTAGATACCTAAAAACAACAGTGTTTTGGTCATATCATTGACTTGTGTTTTTCCAGCAGATTCCTGAAAACAGCAACACTCTTTTCTAATTTAGAAGCTCTTTGACTGTTGTTTTTAGAACCTACTGCAAAAACGCCAAAGTGTTTTGGTCATATCTTTGACTTGTGTTTTTCCAGCAGATTCCCAAATACAGCAACACACTTTTCTAATTTAGAAGCTATTTGACTGGCACTTTTGCAGTAGGTTCTTAAAAACAACAAAGTGTTTTGGTCATATCTTTGATTTGTGTTTTTCCAGCAGATTCTAAACAAACAGCAACCCACTTTTCTAATTTAGAAGTTCTTAAAAACAACAAAGTGTCTTGGTCATATCTTTGACTTGTGTTTTTCCAGTAGATTCCCAAAAACAGCAAACCACTTTTGTAATTTAATTTTTTCCAGCAGATTCCCACAAACAGAAGCACACTTTTCGAATTTAGAAGCTATTTGACTGGCACTTTTGCAGTAGGTTCTTAAAAACAACAAAGTCTTTTGGTCATATCTTTGATTTGTGTTTTTCCAGCAGATTCTAAACAAACAGCAACCCACTTTTCTAATTTAGAAGTTCTTAAAAACAACAAAGTGTCTCGGTCATATCTTTGACTTGTGTTTTTCCAGTAGATTCCCAAAAGCAGCAACACACTTTTGTAATTTAGAAGCTCTTTGACTCTCACTTTTGCAGTAGATACCTAAAAACAACAGTGTTTTGGTCGTATCTTTGACTTGTGTTTTTTCCAGCAGATTCACAAAAACAGCAACACACTTTTCTAATTTAGAAGCTCTTTGACTGTTGTTTTTAGAACCTACTGCAAAAACGCCAAAGTGTTTTGGTCATATCTTTGACTTATGTTTTTCCGGTAGATTTCCCAAAACAGCAACACACTTTTCTAATTTATAAGCTCTTTGACTGGCGCTTTTGCAGTAGGTCCTCAAAAATAACAAAGTGTTTTGGTCATATCTTTGACTTGTGTTTTTCCAGTAGATTCCCAAAAACAGCAAACCACTTTTGTAATTTAGAAGCTCTTTGACTGGCGCTTTTGCCGTAGGTTCTTAAAAACAACAAAGTGTTTTGGTCATATCTTTGACTTGTGTTTTTCCAGCAGATTCTAAACAAACAGCAACCCACTTTTCTAATTTAGAAGATCTTTGACTGGTGCTTTTGCAGTATGTACTTAAAAACAACAAAGTGTTTTGGTCATATCTTTGACTTGTGTTTTTCCAGCAGATTCTAAACAAACAGCAACCCACTTTTCTAATTTAGAAGCTCTTTGACTGGCACTTTTGCAGTAAGTACTTAAAAACAACAAAGTGTTTTGGTCTTATATTTAACTTGTGTTTTTCCAGCAGATTCACCAAAATAGCAACACTCTTTTCTAATTTAGAAGCTCTTTGACTGGCGCTTTTGCAGTAGGTTCTTAAAAACAACAAAGTGTTTTGGTTATATCTTTGACTTATGTATTTCCAGCAGATTCCCAAAAACAGCAACACACTTTTCTAATTTAGAAGCTATTTGACTGGCGCTTTTGCAGTAGGTTCTCAAAAACAACAAAGTGTTTTGGTCATATCTTTGACTTGTGTTTTTCCAGCAGATTCTAAACAAACAGCAACCCACTTTTCTAATTTAGAAGCTTTTTGACTGGCGCTTTTGCAGTAGGTACTTAAAAACAACAAAGTGTTTTGGTCATATATTAAACTTTTCTAATTTAGAAGCTATTTGACTGGCGCTTTTGCAGTAGGTTCTCAAAAACAACAAAGTGTTTTGGTCATATCTTTGACTTGTGTTTTTCCAGCAGATTCCCAAAAACAGCAACACACTTTTCTAATTTAGAAGCTATTTGACTGGCGCTTTTGCAGTAGGTTCTCAAAAACAACAAAGTGTTTTGGTCATATCTTTGACTTGTGTTTTTCCAGCAGATTCTAAACAAACAGCAACCCACTTTTCTAATTTAGAAGCTTTTTGACTGGCGCTTTTGCAGTAGGTACTTAAAAACAACAAAGTGTTTTGGTCATATATTAAACTTTTCTAATTTAGAAGCTATTTGACTGGCGCTTTTGCAGTAGGTTCTCAAAAACAACAAAGTGTTTTGGTCATATCTTTGACTTGTGTTTTTCCAGCAGATTCCCAAAAACAGCAACACACTTTTCTAATTTAGAAGCTATTTGACTGGCACTTTTGCAGTAGGTTCTTAAAAACAACAAAGTGTTTTGGTCATATCTTTGATTTGTGTTTTTCCAGCAGATTCTAAACAAACAGCAACCCACTTTTCTAATTTAGAAGTTCTTAAAAACAACAAAGTGTCTTGGTCATATCTTTGACTTGTGTTTTTCCAGTAGATTCCCCAAAACAGCAAACCACTTTTGTAATTTAATTTTTTCCAGCAGATTCCCAAAATCAGCAGCACACTTTTCTAATTTAGAAGCTATTTGACTGGCACTTTTGCAGTAGGTTCTTAAAAACAACAAAGTGTTTTGGTCATATCTTTGATTTGTGTTTTTCCAGCAGATTCTAAACAAACAGCAACCCACTTTTCTAATTTAGAAGTTCTTAAAAACAACAAAGTGTCTTGGTCATATCTTTGACTTGTGTTTTTCCAGTAGATTCCCAAAAACAGCAACACACTTTTGTAATTTAGAAGCTCTTTGACTCTCGCTTTTGCAGTAGATACCTAAAAACAACAGAGTGTTTTGGTCATATCATTGACTTGTGTTTTTCCAGCAGATTCCTGAAAACAGCAACACTCTTTTCTAATTTAGAAGCTCTTTGACTGTTGTTTTTAGAACCTACTGCAAAAACGCCAAAATGTTTTGGTCATATCTTTGACTTATGTTTTTCCGGTAGATTCCCCAAAACAGCAACACACTCCTGTTATCTAGAAGCTCTTTGACTTGCACTTCTGTCATAGATTCTTAAAAACAACAAAGTGTTTTGGTCATATATTTAACTTGTGTTTTTCCAGCAGATTCACCAAAACAGCAACACTCTTTTCTAATTTAGAAGCTCTTTGACTGGCGCTTTTGCAGTAAGTACTTAAAAACAACAAAGTGTTTTGGTCATATATTTAACTTGTGTTTTTCCAGCAGATTCACCAAAACAGCAACACTCTTTTCTAATTTAGAAGCTCTTTGACTGGCGCTTTTGCAGTAGGTTCTTAAAAACAACAAAGTGTTTTGGTCATATCTTTGACTTGTGTTTTTCCAGCAGATTCTACACAAACAGCAACCCACTTTTCTAATTTAGAAGCTCTTTGACTGGCGCTTTTGCAGTAAGTACTTAAAAACAACAAAGTGTTTTGGTCATATCTTTGACTTGTGTTTTTCCAGCAGATTCCCAAAAACAGCAACACACTTTTCTAATTTAGAAGCTCTTTGACTGGCGCTTTTGCAGTAGGTACTTAAAAACAACAAAGTGTTTTGGTCATATCTTTGACTTGTGTTTTTCCAGCAGATTCCCAAAAACAGCAACACACTTTTCTAATTTAGAAGCTATTTGACTGGCGCTTTTGCAGTAGGTTCTCAAAAACAAAAAAGTGTTTTGGTCATATCTTTGACTTGTGTTTTTCCAGCAGATTCTAAACAAACAGCAACCCACTTTTCTCATTTAGAAGCTCTTTGACTGGCGCCTTTGCAGTAGATACTTAAAAACAACAAAGTGTTTTGGTCATATCTTTGACTTGTGTTTTTCCAGCAGATTCCCCAAAACAGCAACCCGCTTTTTTAATTTAGAAGCTCTTTGACTGCGCTTTTGCAGTAGGTACTTAAAAACAACAAAGTGTTTTGGTCTTATATTTAACTTGTGTTTTTCCAGCAGATTCACCAAAACAGCAACACTCTTTTCTAATTTAGAAGCTCTTTGACTGGCGCTTTTGCAGTAGGTACTTAAAAACAACAAAGTGTTTTGCTCATATATTTAACTTGTGTTTTTCCAGCAGATTCACCAAAACAGCAACACTCTTTTCTAATTTAGAAGCTCTTTGACTGGCGCTTTTGCAGTAGGTTCTAAAAAACAACAAAGTGTTTTCGTCATATCTTTGACTTGTGTTTTTCCAGCAGATTCTAAACAAACAGCAACCCACTTTTCTCATTTAGAAGCTCTTTGACTGGCGCTTTTGCAGTAAGTACTTAAAAACAAAGTGTTTTGGTCATATCTTTGACTTGTGTTTTTCCAGCAGATTCCCAAAAACAGCAACACACTTTTCTAATTTAGAAGCTCTTTGACTGTTGTTTTTAGAACCTACTGCAAAAACGCCAAAGTGTTTTGGTCATATCTTTGACTTATGTGTTTCCGGTAGATTCCCCAAAACAGCAACACACTCCTGTTATCCAGAAGCTCTTTGACTTGCACTTCTGTCGTAGATTCTTAAAAACAACAAAGTGTCTCGGTCATATATTTGACTTGTGTTTTTCCAGCAGATTCACAAAAACAGCAACACTCTTTTCTAATTTAGAAGCTCTTTGACTGGCGCTTTTGCAGTAAATTCTTAAAAACAACAGAGTGTTTTGGTCATATCTTTGACTAGTGTTTTTCCAGCAGATTCCCAAAAACACAAACACACTCCTGTTATCTAGAAGCTCTTTGACTTTTAATTCTGTAGTAAGTTCTTAAAAACAACATAGTGTTTTGGTCATATCTTTGATTTGTGTTTTTCCAGCAGATTCTAAACAAACATCAACCCACTTTTCTAATTTAGAAGTTCTTTGACTGGCGCTTTTGCAGTAGGTACTTAAAAGCAGAAGACTATTCCTGTTATGTACAGGATCTTTGACTAACATTTTTGGAGTGGGTCATTAAAAGAGCTGTGTGGTCCTATCTTATATAACATCAATGACCAGTACTTTTGCAGAAGGTCTTTAAAAAGAGCAAACACTCCTGTTATCTAGAAGATCTTTGACTTTCACTTTTGCAATATGTCCTTAAAACAGCAAAATGATTCTGTCATATCTTTGATTCGTATTTTTGCAGTAGATTTCCAAAAACAGCAACACACCCCTGTTATTTAGAAGCTATTATTATTATTATTATTATTATTATTATTATTATTATATTCAATATATTTTATATATATATAATTATTATTTTATTATTATTATTATCATTATTATTATTATTATTATTGTTATTATTATTATTATTATTAGCTGTTATTTAGAAGCTCTTACAGACATTACTTTTGCAGTAGGTCCTTAAAACAGAAGAGTTCTCCAGGTAGATACAGGATCTTTGACTGGCAATTTTGTAGCAGATTCTTTAAAAAAGAAAAACTCCTGTTATAAGGAGGATCTTTGAGTAGCATGTTTACCCCAAGACAGTAAAAAAAAAAAGTAAAGGTCCTTAAAAAACAGTTTAGTCCTATCTTTGACGAGCATATTTGCAGTGTTTTGTGAGGACCACTAAGTGGCGCTACAGGACTCCACATGACAGAAGCCATGTCTGCTGCCTTCAAAATTGCACTGTGAGGAATGTGGTCAGGTCTCTGTGGAGGACATTATGAAATATTAGATGTTTATTAATAAGATTCCTTGTCAGACTCTTTTATTTGAACTAATAATGTCATAAAGTATACCAGTACATCTGTACTGTAGTCAATAAGTACACTGACTTAACTGGTACACTATTCAGTGCACTATAGTGGAACTAGTGTGTGTGCGTGTGTGTGTGTGTGTGTGTGTGTGTGTGTGTGTTCTATTTCTACCCTTCTTGAGACATCAACAAGGAAAAGTACCTTCCATTTGAGGACCGGTCCCAATATGGAAAACCATTGCATCTAATAGAGAGCCAAATACTAGAGTCCGTGAACATTGCTCCAAAGTCAGGATTTTTTTTTGTTGATTTAATGTGCAAACAAAAGTAAACATTGACAGGTGCATTGATAAAACAAGACGGCAGCTAAAGAAGGACTTCCCTATTCATACACAAATTGGCTGTGTCGGTTTTAAAAGTGCTCCCCATCTGGTCAACATATGAAATAACAAGTGTGTGTAAGAAATTGAAATGTGCCCCCTTTGGCCAAAATTTATTTTTTTTAAATACGTATATAGAGACATACATAACTTGAAGTAAATAATGAAGGTTATAAACCAATTGTCACGACATGGACTATGGTGCAGTTTCCTGCGTGGGTTGCTTTCCCGAGATGCAAACGAACTGAAGCGGACATGGCGTGGAGGTAAGGACATGATATATTTTAATAGTAACAAAAAGAACAAACTAAAGGTGCGCACAAGGCGGAGATACAAACTTGACTATGAAACAAAACTAGCACTTGAGCAAAAACTATGGACATGGAACAAAAACACTTACCGTGGCATGGCATGAAGATAGCAGAGATAACAGAGGTAGCATGAGTAGTAATGTCGCCAGGCCGATTGCCTGGCAACTACAAGCTTAAATAATAGTGTCTTGATCAGTGTCAGGTGTGTGAGTCCAAACGTGGAACAGGTGAAACTAATAGGTTGTCATGGAAACAAAACAAGCAAGAGTGCACAACCAGGAACTAAAAAGAGTCCAAAAACCAAACATAACTAAACAAAACAAAACAAAACATGATCCAAAAGACATGACACCAATTACAAATTAAAAAAAAACAAAAAACTAAAAGCTTACCTTTTTTATATTTGCATAGTATGTATATATTATTAATGTTGTAAATACACATTTTTATATATCTAGAAAGGGTAGTCCTAAAGAGGTAGGCATTTTTCTCAGTTCTCAAGAAGGTAGAAATACAAGAATGTGTGTGTGTGTGTGTGTGCGCATTCTTGTATTTCTATCATTCTTGAAACATCAACAAGGAAAAGTATCTTCCATATGAGGAGGTGTGAACAAGTTAAGACATAAATCATAGTCCCAATATGGGAAACCATTGCATCTAATAGAGAGCCAAATACTAGAGTCCGTGAACATTGCTCCACAGTCAGGATTTTTTTGTTGATTTAATGTGCAAACAAAAGTAAACATTGACAGGTGCATTGATAAAACAAGACGGCAGCTAAAGAAGGACTTCCCTATTCATACACAAATTGTCTGTGTGTCGGTTTTAAAAGTGCTCCCCATCTGGTCAACATATGAAATAACAAGTGGGTGTAAGAAATTGAAATGTGCCCCCTTTGGCCAAAATTATTTTTTTAAATACATATATAGAGACATACATAACTTGAAGTAAATAATGAAGGTTATAAACCAATTGTCACGACATGGACTATGGTTTAGTTTCCTGCGTGGGTTGCTTTCCCGAGATGCAAACGAACTGAAGCGGACATGGCGTGGAGGTAAGGACATGAAATATTTTAATACTAACAAAAAGAACAAACTAAAGGTGCGCACAAGGCGGAGATACAAACTTGACTATGAAACAAAACTAGCACTTGAGCAAAAACTATGGACATGGAACAAAAACACTTACTGTGGCATGGCATGAAGATAGCAGAGGTAACAGAGGTAGCATGAGTAGTAATGTCGCCAGGCCGATTGCCTGGCAACTACGAGCTTAAATAATAGTGTCTTGATTAGTGTCAGGTGTGTGAGTCCAAACGTGGAACAGGTGAAACTAATAGGTTGTCATGGAAACAAAACAAGCAAGAGTGCACAACCAGGAACTAAAAAGAGTCCAAAAACCAAACATAACTAAACAAAACAAAACATGATCCAAAAGACATGACACCAATTACAAAAAAAATTTAAAAAGAATACTAAAAGCTTACCTTTTTTATATTTGCATAGTATGTATATATTATTAATGTTGTAAATACACATCTTTATATAGCTAGAAAGGGTGGTCCTAAAGAGGTAGGTATTTTTTCTCAGTTCTCAAGAAGGTAGAAATACAAGAATGTGTGTGTGGGCGCGTTCTTGTATTTCTATTCTTCTTGAAACATCAACAAAGAAAAGTATCTTCCATATGAGGAGGTGTGAACAAGTTAGGACATAAATCATGGTCCCAATACAGGAAAACCATTGCATCTAATAGAGAGCCAAATCCTAGAGTCCGTGAACATTGCTCCAAAGTCAGGATTTTTTTGTTGATTTAATGTGCAAACAAAAGTAAACATTGACAGGTGCATTGATAAAACAAGACGGCAGCTAAAGAAGGACTTCCCTATTCATACACAAATTGGCTGTGTGTCGGTTTTGAAAGTGCTCCCCATCTGGTCAACATATGAAATAACAAGTGTGTGTAAGAAATTGAAATGTGCCCCCTTTGGCCAAAATTTATTATTTTTTAAATACGTATATAGAGACATACATAACTTGAGGTAAATAATGAAGGTTATAAACCAATTGTCACGACATGGACTATGGTTTAGTTTCCTGCGTGGGTTGCTTTCCCGAGATGCAAACGAACTGAAGCGGACATGGCGTGGAGGTAAGGACATGAAATATTTTAATACTAACAAAAAGAACAAACTAAAGGCGCGCACGAGGCGGAGATACAAACTTGACTATGAAACAAAACTAGCACTTGAGCAAAAACTATGGACATGGAACAAAAAACACTTACTGTGGTATGGCATGAAGATAGCAGAGATAACGGAGGTAGCATGAGTAGTAATGTCGCCAGGCCGATTGCCTGGCAACTACAAGCTTAAATAATAGTGTCTTGATTAGTGTCAGGTGTGTGAGTCCAAACGTGGAACAGGTGAAACTAATAGGTTGTCATGGAAACAAAACAAGCAAGAGTGCACAACCAGGAACTAAAAAGAGTCCAAAAACCAAACATAACTAAACAAAACAAAACATGATCCAAAAGACATGACACCAATTACAATTTTTTTATAAATACTAAAAGCTTACCTTTTTTATATTTGCATAGTATGTATATATTATTAATGTTGTAAATACACATTTTTATAAATCTAGAAAGGGTGGTCCTAAAGAGGTAGGCATTTTTCTCAGTTCTCAAGAATGTAGAAATACAAGAATGTGTGTGTGGGCGCGTTCTTGTATTTCTATCCTTCTTGAGACATCAACAAGGAAAAGTAGCTTCTATATGAGGAGGTGTGAACAAGTTAGGACATAAATCATGGTCCCAATACAGGAAAACCATTGCATCTAATAGAGAGCCAAATACTAGAGTCCGTGAACATTGCTCCAAAGTCAGGATTTTTGTTGTTGATTTAATGTGCATACAAAAGTAAACATTGACAGGTGCATTGATAAAACAAGACGGCAGCTAAAGAAGGACTTCCCTATTCATACACAAATTGGCTGTGTGTCGGTTTTAAAAGTGCTCCCCATCTGGTCAACATATGAAATAACAAGTGTGTGTAAGAAATTGAAATGTGCCCCCTTTGGCCAATTTTTTTTTTTTTTTTTTAAATACGTATATAGAGACATACATAACTTGAAGTAAATAATGAAGGTTATAAACCAATTGTCACGACATGGACTATGGTGCAGTTTCCTGCGTGGGTTGCTTTCCCGAGATGCAAATGAACTGAAGCGGACATGGCGTGGAGGTAAGGACATGAAATATTTTAATACTAACAAAAAGAACAAACTAAAGCTGCGCACAAGGCGGAGATACAAACTTGACTATGAAACAAAACTAGCACTTGAGCAAAAACTATGGACATGGAACAAAAGAAGATAGCAGAGGTAACAGAGGTAGTAATGTCGCTAGGCCGATTGCCTGGCAACTACAAGCTTAAATAATAGTGTCTTGATTAGTGTCAGGTGTGTGAGTCCAAACGTGGAACAGGTGAAACTAATAGGTTGTCATGGAAACAAAACAAGCAAGAGTGCACAACCAGGAACTAAAAAGAGTCCAAAAACCAAACATAACTAAACAAAACAAAACATGATCCAAAAGACATGACACCAATTACAAATTAAAAAAAACAAAAAACTAAAAGCTTACCTTTTTTATATTTGCATAGTATGTATATATTATTAATGTTGTAAATACACATTTTTATAAATCTAGAAAGGGTGGTCCTAAAGAGGTAGGCATTTTTCTCAGTTCTCAAGAAGGTAGAAATACAAGAATGTGTGTGTGTGTGTGTGTGTGCGCACGTTCTTGTATTTCTATCCTTCTTGAGACATCAACAAGGAAAAGTAGCTTCTATATGAGGAGGTGTGAACAAGTTAAGACATAAATCATAGTCCCAATATGGGAAACCATTGCATCTAATAGAGAGCCAAATACTAGAGTCCATGAACATTGCTCCAAAGTCAGGATTTTTTTTGTTGATTTAATGTGCAAACAAAAGTAAACATTGACAGGTGCAAAGGCAGCAATATATGATAAAACAAGACGGCAGCTAAAGAAGGACTTTCCTATTCATCCCCATAGGATGAACAAATACACTACGCTACTAAGACTATAGTGGCCATTAACAGTTAGCTTCTACAGCTGGGTTGCCCAAAGTGCGGTACAGGGGCCATCTGTGGTCCCTGACTCCTTTGTCATCGGCCTTAAGCACATTACAAAAAACAAAAAAATAGAGATCTCATTTGCACCCCCTGGTGGTGAAATCTATCAAAATAAGGGTAGTCCCAAACAGGAGGGATTTTTCAAATTGACAGTGTGTCGGTTTTAAAAAGTGCTCCCCTTCTGGTCAACATATGAAATAACATGTGTGTAAGAAATTGAAATGCGCCCCATAAGGCCAAAATTAATTAAAAACATTTTTAAAAATACGTACATAGAGACATAAATAACTTGAAGTAAATAATGAAGGTTATAAACCAATTACAAATATTTTTTTTTTAATTACTAAAACTTACCTTTTTTATATTTGCATAGTATGTATATATTATTAATGTTGTAAATACACATCTTTATATATCTAGAAAGGGTGGTCCTAAAGAGGTAGGCATTTTTCGGAGGTCTCAAGAAGGTAAGAAATACAAGAATGTGTGTTTGTGTGTGTTCCTGTATTGCTACCCTTCTTGAGACCTGAAGAAGGAAAAGTATCTTCCATATGAGGAGGTGTGAACAAGTGATGACATAAATCATGGTCCCAATAACATTGCCTCTAATAGACAATGTCTCATTTGCACCCTTGCTGGTGACAAAAAGGAGGTTTTTTTTCAAAGTGACTGTGTGGCGCTTTTAAAAGTGCTCCCCCTCTGGTCAACATATGAAATAACAAGTGTCTGTAAGAAATTGAAATGCTCCCCCTTTGGCCAAAATTAATTACAAAAATAAAATGAATACGTATATAGAGACATACTGTAATAACTTGAAGTAAATAATGAAGGCAATAAACCAATTACAAAAAATATATATAACTAAAAGCTTACCTTTTTTATATTTGCATAGTATGTATATATTATTAATGTTGTAAATACACATCTTTATATATCTAGAAAAGGTGGTCCTAAAGAGGTAGGCATTTTTTCGGAGGTCTCAAGAAGGTAACAAATACAAGAATGTGTTTGATTTTTCACATTGACTGTGTGTCGCTTTTAAAAAGTGCTCCCCCATCTGGTCAACATATGAAATAACAAGTGCGTGTAAAAATGTGAAGTGCTCCCCCTTTGGTCAACATATGAAATAACAAGTGTGTGTGAAATGTATTGAAATGCGCCCCATTTTGGCCAAAATTAATTAAAAAAATTAAATATGTATATAGAGACAAACTGTAATAAATTTAAGTAAATAATGAAGATTAAAAACCAATTACAAACAAAATAAATTAATTAATTAATTAACTAAAAGTTTACCTTTTTTTATCCTTACATAGTTTAAATATTTATATATCTAGAAAGGGTGGTCCTAAACATATTCATTATTAATTCAGTTGATTTATTTTAGCACAAAATGATTGTGTGTACATTTATGTTTCATCAGCATACATTTGGTTAATACTTCTTTTTCTAATCAGCCTGACCTAAGCCTGTAGGTTTATTTGTCTGACAAATGCCAATCTTTATGATTGACACATGGTTTCACATCCTTTGACAAGGTTGTAAAATATAATGATTGAATAGGATTAAAATCAGGTGTAAGATTCTAGGACGAGACCAAGGAGCTGGTCATGGACTTGAAGAAGAGACTGACCCCTGCGGAGCCCGTCAAGATCCAGGGCCGGGAGGTGCAGCACAAGTACCTGGGAGTCCACTTCAACAGCAGACTGGACTGGAAGGACAACAGCTATGATACCAGCTATGATAATATAATATATTAGTATATATTATATACTGTATATATAATATGTCAATATTACATATATATGTTATATTTTATATTGTTACTACGGACCATTTTTAGTCTACTTTATACCTGCATTATCCTTTCCATCCTTACCCTTTCCATCATTTGTAACTGAGCTACTATGTGGAACAATTTCCCTTGTGGATCAATAAAGTTTGTCTAAGTCTAAGTCTAAGATGATTATTTTCAGTGTTAATAATTGAGTGGGGCCCCGGGGCCCTCTGTAGTGGAAAAGTTGGGTTCTGAGGATAAAATAAGGAAAATAGTACATTTTGTGGAATTTCCTGTGTGTGTGTGCGTGTGTGTGTGTGTGTGTTTGTGTGTGAATGAGTGAGAAGAAAAGCTGTGATCTGCACAAAATCATTGTGTGTACATCATTTTTAAAATTATTTTTTTAATACAAGTTTTTATTTATTTTATTTCTGCTTGTATTTCTTTTATTTGTGTTTTATCGTTGTGTGTTTTTTCTTCTGTGATATGAATAATAATATATTCATTATTAAGTTTATTTATTTTAGCACAAAATCATCATGTGTACATTTAAAAAATTGTTTTATTTTTACAAAAGTTTTTATTTATTTTATTTCTGCTTTTATTTATTTTATTTGTGATTTATCATCTTATTTTATTTATTCTGTGATATGGAGCCCCCCTGGGATAAGAAACATATTCCTTATTAATTGAGTTTATTTATTTGAGCACAAAATCATTGTGTGTACATGAAGTATTTTTTTAAATTTTTATACAAGTTTTTATTTATTTTATTTCTGCTTTTATTTCTTTTATGTGTGTTTTATCATTGCATGTTTTTTCTTCTGTGATATGGATCCCACCTGGGATAATAAATATATTCATTATTAAGTTGATTTATTTTAGCACAAAATCATCATGTGTACATTTAAAAAAATGTTTTATTTTTATAAAAGTTTTTATTTATTTTATTTCTGCTTTTATTTATTTTATTTGTGATTTATCATCTTATTTTATTTATTCTGTGATATGGATCCCCCCTGGGATAAGAGACATATTCCTTGTTAATTTAGTTTATTTATTTGAGCACAAAATCATTGTGTGTACATGAAATATTAAAAAAAAATTGGAAACAAGTTTTTATTTATTTTATTTCTGCTTTTATTTCTTTTATGTGTGTTTTAACATTGTATGTTTTTTCTTCTGTGATATGGATCCCACCTGGGATAATAAATATATTCATTATTAAGTTTATTTATTTTAGCACAAAAATCATCATGTGTACATTTAAAAAAAATGTTTTATTTTTATAAAAGTTTTTATTTATTTTATTTCTGCTTTTATTTATTTTATTTGTGATTTATCGTCTTATTTTATTTATTCTGTGATATGGATAAGAGACATATTCCTTATTAATTTAGTTTATTTATTTGAGCACAAAATCATTGTGTGTACATGAAATATTTAAAAAAATTCTTTATACAAGTTTTTATTTATTTTATTTCTGCTTTTATTTCTTTTATGTGTGTTTTATCGTTGTATGTTTTTTCTTCTGTGATATGGATCCCACCTGGGATAATAAATATATTCATTATCAAGTTTATTTATTTTAGCACAAAATCATCATGTGTACATTTAAAAAAATGTTTTATTTTTATAAAAGTTTTTATTTATTTTATTTCTGCTTTTATTTATTTTATTTGTGATTTATCGTCTTATTTTATTTATTCTGTGATATGGATCCCCCCTGGGATAATAAACATATTCCTTATTAATTGAGTTTATTTATTTGAGCACAAAATCATTGTGTGTACATGAAATATTTTTTTAAATTTTTATACAAGTTTTTATTTATTTTATTTCTGCTTTTATTTCTTTTATGTGTGTTTTATCATTGCATGTTTTTTCTTCTGTGATATGGATCCCCCCTGGGATAATAAATATATTCATTATTAAGTTGATTTATTTTAGCACAAAATCATCATGTGTACATATAAAAAATTGTTTTATTTTTATAAAAGTTTTTATTTATTTTATTTCTGCTTTTATTTATTTTATTTGTGATTTATCGTCTTATTTTATTTATTCTGTGATATGGATCCCCCCTGGGATAAGAGACATATTCCTTATTAATTGAGTGTATTTATTTGAGCACAAAATCATTGTGTGTACATGAAGTATTTTTTTAAATTTTTATACAAGTTTTTATTTATTTTATTTCTGCTTTTATTTCTTTTATGTGTGTTTTATCATTGCATGTTTTTTCTTCTGTGATATGGATCCCCCCTGGGATAATAAATATATTCATTATTAAGTTGATTTATTTTAGCACAAAATCATCATGTGTACATATAAAAAATTGTTTTATTTTTATAAAAGTTTTTATTTATTTTATTTCTGCTTTTATTTATTTTATTTGTGATTTATCGTCTTATTTTATTTATTCTGTGATATGGATCCCCCCTGGGATAAGAGACATATTCCTTATTAATTGAGTGTATTTATTTGAGCACAAAATCATTGTGTGTACATGAAGTATTTTTTTAAATTTTTATATAAGTTTTTATTTATTTTATTTGTGATTTATCGTCTTATTTTATTTATTCTGTGATATGGATCCCCCCTGGGATAAGAAACATATTCCTTATTAATTGAGTTTATTTATTTGAGCACAAAATCATTGTGTGTACATGAAATATTTTTTTAAATTTTTATACAAGTTTTTATTTATTTTATTTCTGCTTTTATTTCTTTTATGTGTGTTTTATCATTGCATGTTTTTTCTTCTGTGATATGGATCCCCCCTGGGATAATAAATATATTCATTATTAAGTTGATTTATTTTAGCACAAAATCATCATGTGTACATATAAAAAATTGTTTTATTTTTATAAAAGTTTTTATTTATTTTATTTCTGCTTTTATTTATTTTATTTGTGATTTATCGTCTTATTTTATTTATTCTGTGATATGGATCCCCCCTGGGATAAGAGACATATTCCTTATTAATTGAGTGTATTTATTTGAGCACAAAATCATTGTGTGTACATGAAATATTTAAAAAAATTCTTTATACAAGTTTTTATTTATTTTATTTCTGCTTTTATTTCTTTTATGTGTGTTTTATCGTTGTATGTTTTTTCTTCTGTGATATGGATCCCACCTGGGATAATAAATATATTCATTATCAAGTTTATTTATTTTAGCACAAAATCATCATGTGTACATTTAAAAAAATGTTTTATTTTTATAAAAGTTTTTATTTATTTTATTTCTGCTTTTATTTATTTTATTTGTGATTTATCGTCTTATTTTATTTATTCTGTGATATGGATCCCCCCTGGGATAATAAACATATTCCTTATTAATTGAGTTTATTTATTTGAGCACAAAATCATTGTGTGTACATGAAATATTTTTTTAAATTTTTATACAAGTTTTTATTTATTTTATTTCTGCTTTTATTTCTTTTATGTGTGTTTTATCATTGCATGTTTTTTCTTCTGTGATATGGATCCCCCCTGGGATAATAAATATATTCATTATTAAGTTGATTTATTTTAGCACAAAATCATCATGTGTACATTTAAAAAAATGTTTTATTTTTATAAAAGTTTTTATTTATTTTATTTCTGCTTTTATTTATTTTATTTGTGATTTATCGTCTTATTGTATTTATTCTGTGATATGGATAAGAGACATATTCCTTATTAATTTAGTTTATTTATTTGAGCACAAAATCATTGTGTGTACATGAAATATTAAAACAATTATTTATACAAGTTTTTATTTATTTTATTTCTGCTTGTATTTCTTTTATTTGTGTTTTATCGTTGTATGTTTTTTCTTCTGTGATATGGATCCCCCCTGGGATAATAAACATATTCATTATTAATTAAGTTTATTTATTTTAGCACAAAATCATTGTGTGTACATCAAATTTTTTTTAATACAAGTTTTTATTTATTTTATGTCTGCTTGTCTATCCATCAATCCATTTTATACCGCTTGTCCCTTTTGGGGTCACGGGGGGTGCTGGAGCCTTTTATTTTTTTAAATTTTCATACACGTTTTTATTTATTTTATTTCTTCTTTTATTTGTGTTTTATCGTCTTATTTTTATTTCTTCTGTGATATGCATCCACCTGGGTCTGAAAAGTTGGGTTCTGAGGATAAAAAAAAAGGAAAATAGTATAGAATTTTCACTCATGCTCTTGTAAAATTCCAACTTTTATCATAACATTGCACAAATGTTCAGTTTTTCTTGTAAAATTTTGACTCGTGTCGAGTAAAATTATGACTTTTATTATAACTGCCAAAATTCTAACTTTTTTTTCTGTGATATGGATCCCCCCTGGGATAAGAAACATTTTCCTTATTAATTTAGTTTATTTATTTTAGCACAAAATCATTGTGTGTACATAAAATTTTTTTTTTAATTTTTATACAAGTTTTTATTTATTTTATTTCTGCTTTTTTTTTTTATCTGTGTTTTATCGTCTTATTTTATTTCTTCTGCGATATGGATCCCCACTGGGATAAGAAACATATTCATTATTAAGTTTATTTATTTTAGCACAAAATCATTGTGTGTACATAATTATTATTATTTTTTTAATACAAGTTTTTGTTTATTTTATTTCTGCTTGTATTTCTTTTATTTGTGTTTTATCGTTGTATGTTTTTTCTTCTGTGATATGGATCCCACCTGGGATAAGAAACATATTCATTGTTAATTTAGTTTATTTATTTTAGCACAAAATCATTGTGTGTACATCATTTTTTTTTTTTTTTGAATACAAGTTTTTATTTATTTTATTTCTGCTTTTATTTCTTTTATGTGTGTTTTATCATTGCATGTTTTTTCTTCTGTGATATGGATCCCACCTGGGATAATAAATATATTCATTATTAAGTTTATTTATTTTAGCACAAAATTATCATGTGTACATTTAAAAAAATGTTTTATTTTTATAAAAGTTTTTATTTATTTTATTTCTGCTTTTATTTATTTTATTTGTGATTTATCGTCTTATTTTATTTATTCTGTGATATGGAGCCCCCCTGGGATAAGAGACATAATCCTTATTAATTTAGTTTATTTATTTGAGCACAAAATCATTGTGTGTACATGAAATATTTTTTAAAATTTTGAAACAAGTTTTTATTTATTTTATTTCTGCTTTTATTTCTTTTATGTGTGTTTTATCATTGCATGTTTTTTCTTCTGTGATATGGGTCCCCCCTGGGATAATAAACATATTCATTATTAATTAAGTTTATTTATTTTGGCACAAAATCATTGTGTGTACATCACATTTTTTTTAATACAAGTTTTTATTTATTTTATGTCTGCTTGTCTATCCATCAATCCATTTTATACCGCTTGTCCCTTTTGGGGTCACGGGGGGTGCTGGAGCCTTTTATTTTTTTAAATTTTCATACACGTTTTTATTTATTTTATTTATTCTTGTATTTCTTTTATTTGTGTTTCATCGTCTTATTTTTATTTCTTCTGTGATATGCATCCACCTGGGTCTGAAAAGTTGGGTTCTGAGGATAAAAAAAGGAAAATAGTATGGAATTTTCACTCATGCTCTTGTAAAATTCCAACTTTTATCATAACATTGCACAAATGTTCAGTTTTTCTTGTAAAATTTTGACTCGCGTCGAGTAAAATTATGACTTTTATTATAACACTGCCAAAATTCTAACTTTTTCTTCTGTGATATGGATCCCCCTGGGATAAGAAACATATTCCTTATTAATTTAGTTTATTTATTTTAGCACAAAATCATTGTGTGTACATAAAATATTTTTTTGAATTTTTATACAAGTTTTTATTTATTTTATTTCTGCTTTTTTTATTTTTTATCTGTGTTTTATCATCTTATTTTATTTCTTCTGCGATATGGATCCCCCCTGGGATAAGAAACATATTCATTATTAAGTTAATTTATTTTAGCACAAAATCATTGTGTGTACATAATTATTATTATTTTTTTAATACAAATTTTTATTTATTTTATTTCTGCTTGTATTTATTTTATTTGTGTTTTATCGTTGTATGTTTTTTCTTCTGTGATATGGATCCCACCTGGGATAAGAAACATATTCATTGTTAATTTAGTTTATTTATTTTAGCACAAAATCATTGTGTGTACATGATTTTTTTTTTTACAAGTTTTTATTTATTTTATTTCTGCTCGTATTTCATTTATTTGTGTTTTATCGTTGTATGTTTTTTCTTTTGTGATATGAATCCCACCTGGGATTCATTATTAATTAAGTTTATTTATTTTAGCACAAAATCATCGTGTGTACATCTATTTTAATTTTTTTTCAATACAAGTTTTTATTTATTTTATTTCTGCTTGTATTTCTTTTATTTGTGTTTTATTGTTGTATGTTTTTTCTTCTGTGATATGAATTCCACCTGGGATAAGAAACATATTGATTATTAATTTAGTTGATTTAATTTAGCCCAAAATCATTGTGTGTACATCAATTTTTTTTTTTTTGAATACAAGTTTTTATTTATTTTATTTCTGCTTTTTTTTTTTTTGTAATCTGTTTTATCGTCTTATTTTATTTCTTCTGTGATATGGATCCCCACTGGGATAAGAAACATATTCATTATTAAGTTTATTTATTTTAGCACAAAATCATTGTGTGTACATAATTATTATTATTTTTTTAATACAAGTTTTTATTTATTTTATTTCTGCTCGTATTTCATTTATTTGTGTTTTATCGTTGTATGTTTTTTCTTTTGTGATATGAATCCCACCTGGGATTCATTATTAATTAAGTTTATTTATTTTAGCACAAAATCATCGTGTGTACAACTATTTCAATTTTTTTTCAATACAAGTTTTTATTTATTTTATTTCTGCTTGTATTTCTTTTATTTGTGTTTTATTGTTGAATGTTTTTTCTTCTGTGATATGAATTCCACCTGGGATAAGAAACATATTGATTATTAATTTAGTTGATTTATTTTAGCCCAAAATCTTTTTTTTTTTTTTTTTTAAATACAAGTTTTTATTTATTTAATTTCTGCTTGTGTTTCTTTTATTTGTTTTTTTTTATCATTGTATGTTTTTTCTTCTGTGATATGAATCCCACCTGGGATTCATTATTAATTAAGTTTATTTATTTTAGCACAAAATTATCGTGTGTACATCTATTTTAATTTTTTTTCAATACAAGTTTTTATTTATTTTATTTCTGCTTGTATTTCTTTTATTTGTGTTTTATTGTTGTATGTTTTTTCTCCTGTGATATGAATTCCACCTGGGATAAGAAACATATTGATTATTAATTTAGTTGATTTATTTTAGCCCAAAATCAATTTTTTTTTTTTTAAATACAAGTTTTTATTTATTTAATTTCTGCTTGTGTTTCTTTTATTTGTGTTTTTATCATTGTATGTTTTTTCTTCTGTGATATGAATCCTACCTGGGATTCATTATTAATAAAATGTATTTATTTTAGCACAAAATCATTGTGTGTACATATATTTTATTTATTTTTTTATTTTTTTATACAAGTTTTTGTTTATTTTATTTCTGCTTGTCCATCAATCCATCCATTTTCTACCGCTTGTCCCTTTTGGGGTCACGGGGGGTGCTGGAGCCTTTTTTTTAAATTTTATACAAGTTTTGATTTATTTTATTTCCGATTGTATTTCTTTTATTTGTGTTTTATCGTTGTATGTTTTTTCTTCTGTGATTTGGATCCCACCTGGGATAAGAAACATATTCATTGTTAATTTAGTTTATTTATTTGAGCACAAAATCATTGTGTGTACATGATTTTTTTTTTTTTACAAGTTTTTATTTATTTTATTTCTGCTCGTATTTCTTTTATTTGTGTTTTATCGTTGTATGTTTTTTCTTTTGTGATATGAATCCCACCTGGGATTCATTATTAATTAAGTTTATTTATTTTAGCACAAAATCATCGTGTGTACATCTATTTTAATTTTTTTCAATACAAGTTTTTATTTATTTTATTTCTGCTTGTATTTCTTTTATTTGTGTTTTATTGTTGTATCTTTTTTCTTCTGTGATATGAATTCCACCTGGGATAAGAAACATATTGATTATTCATTTAGTTGATTTATTTTAGCCCAAAATCGTTTTTTTTTTTTTTAAATACAAGTTTTTATTTATTTTATTTCTGCTTGTGTTTCTTTTATTTGTGTTTTTATCATTGTATGTTTTTTCTTCTGTGATATGAATCCTACCTGGGATTCATTATTAATTAAGTTTATTTATTTTAGCACAAAATCATTGTGTGTACATACATTTTATTTATTGATTGATTTTTTATACAAGTTTTTGTTTATTTTATTTCTGCTTGTCCATCAATCCATCCATTTTCTACCGCTTGTCCCTTTTGGGGTCACGAGGGGTGCTGGAGCCTTTTTTAAAATTTTTTATACAAGTTTTGATTTATTTTATTTCCGATTGTATTTCTTTTATTTGTGTTTTATCGTTGTATGTTTTTTCTTCTGTGATATGGATCTCACCTGGGATAAGAAACATATTCATTGTTAATTTAGTTTATTTATTTTAGCACAAAATCATTGTGTGTACATGATTTTTTTTTTTTACAAGTTTTTATTTATTTTATTTCTGCTTGTATTTCTTTTATTTGTGTTTTATCGTTGTATGTTTTTTCTTTTGTGATATGAATCCCACCTGTAATTCGTTATTAATTAAGTTTATTTATTTTAGCACAAAATCATCGTGTGTACATCTCTTTAAAAAAAATGTCAATACAAGTTTTTATTTATTTTATTTCTGCTTGTATTTCTTTTATTTGTGTTTTATTGTTATATATTTTTTCTTCTGTGATATGAATTCCACCTGGGATAAGAAACATATTGATTATTAATTTAGTTGATTTATTTTAGCCCAAAATCATTGTGTGTACATCAATTAATTTTTTTTTAAAAATACAAGTTTTTATTTATTTTATTTCTGCCTGTGTTTCTTTTATTTGTGTTTTTATCAATGTATGTTTTTTCTTCTGTGATATGAATCCTACCTGGGATTCATTATTAATTAAGTTTATTTATTTTAGCACAAAATCCTCGTGTGTACATCTATTTAAATTTTTTTTCAATACAAGTTTTTATTTATTTTATTTCTGGTTGTATTTTTTTTTATTTGTGTTTTATTGTTGTATGTTTTTTCTTCTGTGATATGAATTCCACCTGGGATAAGAAACATATTGATTATTAATTTAGTTGATTTATTTTAGCCCAAAATCATTGTGTGTACATCAATTAATTTTTTTTTTTAAATACAAGTTTTTATTTATTTTATTTCTGCTTGTGTTTCTTTTATTTGTGTTTTTATCAATGTATGTTTTTTCTTCTGTGATATGAATCCTACCTGGGATTCATTATTAATTAAGTTTATTTATTTTAGCACAAAATCCTCGTGTGTACATCTATTTTAATTTTTTTTCAATACAAGTTTTTATTTATTTTATTTCTGCTTGTATTTTTTTTTATTTGTGTTTTATTGTTGTATGTTTTTTCTTCTGTGATATGAATTCCACCTGGGATAAGAAACATATTGATTATTAATTTAGTTGATTTATTTTAGCCCAAAATCATTGTGTGTACATCAATTTTTTTTTTTTAAATACAAGTTTTTATTTATTTTATTTCTGCTTGTATTTCTTTTATTTGTGTTTTATTGTTGTATGTTTTTTCTTCTGTGATATGGATCCCACCTGGGATAAGAAACATATTCATTGTTAATTTAGTTTATTTATTTTAGCACAAAATCATTGTGTGTACATGATTTTTTTTTTTACAAGTTTTTATTTATTTTATTTCTGCTCGTATTTCATTTATTTGTGTTTTTATCATTGTATGTTTTTTCTTCTGTGATATGAATCCCACGTGGGATTCATTAATAATTAAGTTTATTTATTTTAGCACAAAATCATCGTGTGTACATCTAGTTTAATTTTTTTTTAATACAAGTTTTTATTTATTTTATTTCTGCTTGTATTTCTTTTATTTGTGTTGTATTGTTGTATGTTTTTTCTTCTGTGATATGAATTCCACCTGGGATAAGAAACATATTGATTATTAATTTAGTTGATTTATTTTAGCCCAAAATCATTGTGTGTACATCAATTTTTTTATTTTTTATTTTATTTCTGCTTGTGTTTCTTTTGTTTGTGTTTTTATCATTGAATGTTTTTTCTTCTGTGATATGAATCCTACCTGGGATTCATTATTAATTAAGTTTATTTATTTTAGCACAAAATCATTGTGTGTACATACATTTTATTTATTTATTTATTTTTTTATACAAGTTTTTGTTTATTTTATTTCTGCTTGTCCATCAATCCATCCATTTCCTACCGCTTGTCCCTTTTGGGGTCACGGGGGGTGCTGGAGCCTTTTTTTTAAATTTTATACAAGTTTTGATTGATTTTATTTCTGCTTGTATTTCTTTTATTTGTGTTTTATTGTTGTATGTTTTTTCTTCTGTGATATGAATTCCACCTGGGATAAGAAACATATTGATTATTAATTTAGTTGATTTATTTTAGCCCAAAATCATTGTGTGTACATCAATTATTTTATTTTTTTAAATACAAGTTTTTATTTATTTTATTTCTGCTTGTGTTTCTTTTATTTGTGTTTTTATCATTGTATGTTTTTTCTTCTGTGATATGAATCCTACCTGGGATTCATTATTAATTAAGTTTATTTATTTTAGCACAAAATCATTGTGTGTTATTTATTTATTTTTATTTTTTTATACAAGTTTTTGTTTATTTTATTTCTGCTTGTCCATCAATCCATCCATTTCCTACTGCTTGTCTCTTTTGGGGTCACGGAGGGTGCTGGAGCCTTTTTTTTAAATTTTTTTAAACAAGTTTTTATTTATTTTATTTCCGCTTGTATTTCTTTTATTTGTATTTGTATCGTCTTATTTTATTTCTTCTGTGATATGGATCCCAACTTTTATCATAACATTGCACAAATGTCCAGTTTTTCTTGTAAAATTTTGACTCGCGTCGAGTAAAATGACAACTTTTATTATAACACTGCCAAAATTCTAACTTTTTCTTCTGTGATATGGATCCCCCCCTGGGATAAGAAACATATTCCTTTTTAATTTAGTTTATTTATTTTAGCACAAAATCATTGTGTGTACATAAAATATATTTTAAAATTTTTTATACAAGTTTTTATTTATTTTATTTCTGCTTTTTTTTTAATCTGTGTTTTATCATCTTATTTTATTTCTTCTGCGATATGGATCCCCACTGGGATAAGAAACATATTTATTATTAAGTTTATTTATTTTAGCACAAAATCATTGTGTGCACATAATTATTATTATTTTTTTAATACAAGTTTTTATTTATTTTATTTCTGCTTGTATTTCTTTTATTTGTGTTTTATCGTTGTATGTTTTTTCTTCTGTGATATGGATCCCACCTGGGATAAGAAACATATTCATTGTTAATTTAGTTTATTTATTTTAGCACAAAATCATTGTGTGTACATGATTTTTTTTTTTACAAGTTTTTATTTATTTTATTTCTGCTCGTATTTCATTTATTTGTGTTTTATCGTTGTATGTTTTTTCTTTTGTGATATGAATCCCACCTGGGATTCATTATTAATTAAGTTTATTTATTTTAACATAAAATCATCGTGTGTACAACTATTTTAATTTTTTTTCAATACAAGTTTTTATTTATTTTATTTCTGCTTGTATTTCTTTTATTTGTGTTTTATTGTTGTATGTTTTTTCTTCTGTGATATGAATTCCACCTGGGATAAGAAACATATTGATTATTCATTTAGTTGATTTATTTTAGCCCAAAATCTTTTTTTTTTTTTTTTTTAAATACAAGTTTTTATTTATTTAATTTCTGCTTGTGTTTCTTTTATTTGTGTTTTTATCAATGTATGTTTTTTCTTCTGTGATATGAATCCTACCTGGGATTCATTATTAATAAAATGTATTTATTTTAGCACAAAAACATTGTGTGTACATACATTTTATTTATTTATTTTATTTCTGCTTGTCCATCAATCCATCCATTTTCTACCGCTTGTCCCTTTTGGGGTCACGGGGGGGTGCTGGAGCCTTTTTAAAAAAAATTTATACAAGTTTTGATTTATTTTATTTCCGCTTGTATTTCTTTTATTTGTGTTTTTATCGTCTTATTTTATTTCTTCTGCGATATGGATCCCAACTTTTATCATAACATTGCACAAATGTCCAGTTTTTCATGTAAAATTTTGACTCGCGTCGAGAAAAATGACAACTTTTATTATAACACTTTTTCTTGTGAAATTGTGCCCTTTTTCTTGTGAAATTCCACAACAAACTTTATTTTTATTGTTTTTTTTGTTTTTTTTAAATATTTGCATAGCATGCATATATTATTAATGTTGTAAATACAAATCTTTACAGGAGGTACTTTACAAGTACGTGGCGTGGCGTGTCACGTGACGCGGTACGTGCGCGCGTCGCACCAAATACGTCACAACGTCTGCGCGTGCGCGCGCGCCCCCCGGGCCCAGGCCCCGCCCACACTGTCATGTAATGTTTGCGCGCTGGCCCTTTAAGGGTTTTAAGGATTTGGGAGTGACGCGGATATGAAACCCAGTTTCATCTCGCTTTCCCTCCGCTATGAAAAATATTTGGACAAACTAGACTAGCAGCTGTGCGCGGGCTTTAATGAGCCAATTATGTGAGCGTGTTGACGTGACTTGTTGAAGGAAGCGACGCCTCTGCGACAAACTCCCGAGACAACTTCGGAGAAGTTCTTTTTGTATATTCCCTTCGGCGGTGGTGAGGCTGGGCCAGCGGGCTGAACATGGACTGGGGCACCGAGCTTTGGGTGAGTCGCTGCGGGACATAGCACCAAGATAGGCGGGGAATGTATGCTGGCTTTATGCTTAGCTAGCTGCTTGTATTTAACGGTGGTGCGTTCAGGTTCACCCACAGAGTACACGTAACGAGAATTCCCCCACTTGTAAAAGTTAGTCCAATATAACTAACTTTTTAACTTCTTTAGGCACTCATATAAGTCTTCACTATGCAAAAAATCCGTGCTAGTTTTATGAAATACTCATATAAATGTATATATTTAAAAAAAAAAGAAAAAAAGAAAAAAATGCAGGTGTGCCTAATGTTGTGTCCGCACATCAAGGTTGTGACGTCACATCCTTTATGTTGATGGCACTGCAAAAAAAAAAAAGCTGCTGCGTGTTTGTAAACACTAAGGTTGCCCAGGAGGCTTGAATGCATTAAACCAGTGTTTTTCCAACCTTTTTATTTTATTTTATTTTATATAATATTTATTCATTTGATAGGGAAATCATAATACAGGTACTGAGAAAACAGACACTCTTTTTTTTTTTTTTTTTTTTTTTAATGTCCCAACCCCCCTCAGCCCCCCCAAAAAATTCAGTAAAAATAAATAAATAAATAAATAAAATTACAGAAAAATCATATTTATTTATAAGAAAATTATATTAAAAAGAAAAAAAGAAGTCCTTCATTCTGACAGCCTTCTTGACTGCACTTAAATGTAGAATATATGTATAATATACTTATATTATTCATATATTATATATATATATATAATACATTATATATATTATTTATTATTGTATATTGTGAGCTGTGGTGCTGAATTTCCCCCAGGGATCAATTAAGTACTTTCTATCCTATTATATTCTATAATGCATATGCTCCTTTTGACTGTACATGTACTGTAAATGTATAATGTATTTATATTATTCACATGTGAATAATGCTATAAAATAGACTGTATTTATGTTATTCACATGTGAATAATGCTGTATAATAGCCTGTATTTATGTTATTCACATGTGAATAATGCTGTATAAGACTGTATTTATGTTATTCACATGTGAATAATGCTGTAAAATAGACTGTATTTATGTTGTTCACATGTGAATAATGCTGTGTAATAGCCTGTATTTATGTTATTCACATGTGAGTAATGCTGTAAAATAGACTGTATTTATGTTATTCACATGTGAATAATGCTGTATAATAGCCTGTATTTATGTTATTCACATGTGAATAATGCTGTATAAGACTGTATTTATTTTATTCACATGTGAATAATGCTGTATAATAGCCTGTATTTATGTTATTCACATGTGAATAATGCTGTATAAGACTGTATTTATGTTATTCACATGTGAATAATGCTGTATAAGACTGTATTTATTTTATTCACATGTGAATAATGCTGTATAATAGACTGTATTTATGTTATTCACATGAGAATAATGCTGTATAATAGACTGTATTTATGTTATTCACATGTGAATAATGCTTTATAAGACTGTATTTATTTTATTCACATGTGAATAATGCTGTATAATAGACTGTATTTATGTTATTAACATGTGAATAATGCTGTATAATAGACTATTTGTTATTCACATGTGAATAATGCTTTATAAGACTGTATTTATTTTATTCACATGTGAATAATGCTGTATTATAGACTGTATTTGTTATTCACATGTGAATAATGCTGTATAAGACTGTATTTTTTTATTCACATGTGAATAATGCTGTATTATAGACTGTATTTATGTTATTCACATGTGAATAAAGCTGTATAAGACTGTATTTTTTTTATTCACATATGAATAATGCTGTATAATAGACTGTATTTATGTTATTCACATGTGAATAATGCTGTATAATAGACTATTTGTTATTCACATGTGAATAATGCTGTATACTAGACTATGTATGTTATTCACATGTGAATAATGCTGTATAATAGACTGTATTTATGTTATTCACATGTGAATAATGCTGTAAAATACCGGTAGACTGTATTTATGTTGTTCACATGTGAATAATGCTGTATAATAGCCTGTATTTATGTTATTCACATGTGAATAATGCTGTATAATAGACTGTATTTATGTAATTTACATGTGAATAATGCTGTGTAATAGACTGTATTTATATTATTCGCATGTTAAAAATGCTGTATAATAGACTGTATTTATATTATTCACATGTGAATAATGCTGTATAATAGACTGTATTTATGTTATTCACATGTGAATAATGTTGTATAATAGACTGTATTTGTGTTATTCACATGTGAATAATGCTGTATAAGACTATTTATTTTATTCACATGTGAATAATGCTGTATAATAGACTGTATTTATGTTATTCACATGTGAATAATGCTGTATAATAGACTGTATTTATGTTATTCACATGTGAATAATGTTGTATAATAGACTGTATTTATGTTATTCACATGTGAATAATGCTGTCTAATAGACTGTATTTATGTTATTCACATGTGAATAATGCTGTATAAGACTGTATTTTTTTATTCACATGTGAATAATGCTGTATAATACTGTATTTATGTTATTCACATGTGAATAATGCTGTATAATAGACTATTTGTTATTCACATGTGAATAATGCTGTATAATAGACTGTATTTATGCTATTCACATGTGAATAATGCTGTATAATAGACTGTATTTGTTATTCACATGTGAATAATGCTGTATAATAGACTGTATTTATATTATTCACATGTGAATAATGCTGTATAAGACTATTTATTTTATTCACATGTGAATAATGCTGTATAATAGATTGTATTTGTATTATTCACATGTGAATAATGCTGTATAATAGACTGTATTTATGTTATTCACATGTGAATAATGCTGTATAATAGACTGTATTTATATTATTCACATGTGAATAATGCTGTATAATAGACTGTATTTGTTATTCACGTGTGAATAATGCTGTATAATAGACTGTTATTCACATGTGAATAATGCTGTATAATAGACTGTATTTATGTTATTCACATGTGAATAATGTTGTATAATAGACTATTTATATTATTCACATGTGAATAATGCTGTATAATACTGTATTTGTTATACACATGTGAATAATGCTGTATAATAGACTGTATTTATATTATTCACATGTGAATAATGTTGTATAATAGACTGTATTTATATTATTCACATGTAAAAAATACCTTAAGTGTTTATTGTCTATTGTGAGCGAACTGTGGTAGTGAATTTCCCCCAGGGATCAATAAAGTACTTTCTATTCTATTCCATTCTATTCTATGTAACTAATTATGCAGCCCCAGGTCACGTCAAATTGTTTCGGTGTACCCCTCAGATTGTATAAAATTTTCTCTAAATCTAAGAAAAACATGTGGTCCTTAAGCCATACTGTGGTTTCTACTCCAATAAAATCCTCCTGCGAGCTATTAATGATGCAAAGGCGATACTATCCCTAAAAGTCTGCTTAATTTTTTTGATAGTTGGGTGCGATTCCAAAAAATAGCCGATTCTGCACAAAATTTAGTGCATCTGCAAGATGTTTAAAAAATGACCAGAACATGCGTGTCATGTTTGCAGCGATTACATGCAATATTGGCATACATTTGGGAAAGTTTAGCGTTATTAAAATATATGCGATGGACAACCTTAAACTGTAGTAGATTAAGCTTTGAACAAGATGTGCTATCATTTATTTGATTTACAGTCATTGTCATCCAAAACTTTGCCAAACTCCGTAAAAAGTCGTTCTGGCAATTGTTGGATATGAATTCAAACCATAACCAAGCATGCGTCACTATAGCTCTTGTCTCAAAGTAGGTGTACTGTCCCCACCTGTCACATCACACCCTGACTTATTTAGAGTTTTTTTTGGTGTTTTCCTGTGTGTAGTGTTTTACTTCTTGTCTTGCGCTCCTATTTTTGGTGTTGATCGTCATGTCATGTACGGATGTGCTTTGTGGACGCCGTCTGCTGCTCCACACGCTGTAAGTCTTTGCCGTCGTCCAGCATTCTGTTTTTGTTTACTTTGCAGCCAGTTCAGTTTTGCATAGCCGTCCCTAAGCTTCAATGCCTTTTCTTAGCGGCACTCACCTTTTTGTTTATTTTTGGTTTAAGCGTTAGCTACCTGTTTTCTCGACATCTACAAAGCAATTAGCTACCTGCTGCCACCTACTGATATGGAAGAGTATTACACGGTTACGCTGCCGAGCTCCAGACAGCACAGACAGTCAACAACAACACATTTGCGGATTATGATGACTGGTTTGCAAAAATAATTTTAACCCAATTAGGTGAAATTAGATAATCTCCCACGGCACACCAGACTGTATCTCATGGTACACTAGTGTGCCGCGGCACAGTGGTTGAAAAACACTGCATTACACCATTCGGGGATAGGCTCCATTGTTGACGCTTTGCTTCCAGAGAGATGCTGTTATTTTACGTTTGCAACCAAATCATCATCCAGTAGGACCTCATTAATGCACAAAAAGGTATGAGTTGTAATATAATAATAATTACATTACCGCTTCTATGTTAACTACCTCTCTTTGTTTATAATGAGTCAGAACGTCAAATTGTATCAGGTAATGATCGCACATTACTTTAGTATACGGGAGTATCATGGCTTTGGAGGTGGTGACCCCCCCCTGACAAGCACTAGATCTATTGTATTACCGTTGCGATGCGTAGGTTCATTTATCATTTGTGTAAGACCACAGCTATCAATTATAGTCTGGAGCGCCACGCACGGAGGGTCCGATGGGGTATTCGTATGGATATTAAAATCCCCCATTATAATTATATTATCTGCGTGCGTCACAAAATCAGCAACAAACTCTGAGAATTCACTGTTAAAGTCAATTTTCTGCTGGATCTACTCTCTATTTTATGCTGCAGCTGTTACATATACTGTAATATTGTACATGGTCATTGTTATGTATTGTATATATTATATAAAAATAGATCAGTATATATCATATACTGTATATATAATATGTAAATATTACATTTTTTTATATTTTATATTGCTACTACGGTACATTTTTAGTCTACTTTATACCTGCATTATTCTTTCCATCCTTATAAAAACAATAATAATAATAACAATAATAATAATAATGGATTAGATTTTATAATCCATTATATATAAAAATGCTGATTATTACTACTTGTTCATTTAGCTGACACAAAAACACATTCTGACCATAAGATCAAAGAACCTAAAGGTAAACAATGATGTAGTAAAGCAATTGTGCACAGTTCATCATCATTTAGCTCATCCACTTGAATCAAAATGCGTTCTCGCTTGTCATGTTCGGTTAAGTCATGGGGTCGGCAACCCAAAATGTTAAAAGAGCATTATTAAACGGAAAATAATACAGAAAAAAATGTCTGGAGCCACAAAAAATGTAAAGTCTTACGGTATATAAGTGTTATAATGAAGACAACACATGATATAAGTGTCTATATCAGCTATATTAGCCTACTATCAATATGACTTTAAAAGTCTTATATAAGTGTTATAATGAAGACAACACATGATGTAAGTGTCTATATTAGCCTACTATCAAAATTACTTTAAAAGTCTTATATAAGTGTTATAACGAAGGCAACACATGATGTAAGTGTCTATATCAGCTATAATAGCCTACTATCAAAATGACTATGTGTCGCAGGCTGACGCAAATCTTTGTTGTCAGAAATGTTGAAATGTAATATTTATTCTACAGCCTGGTGGTAGCGGGGGGTGTATATTGTAGCGTCCCGGAAGAGTTAGTGTTGCAAGGGCTTCTGGGTATTTGTTCTGTTGTGTTTATGTTGTGTTGCGGTGCGGATGTTCTCCCGAAATGTGTTTTGTCATTCTTGTTTGGTGTGGGTTCACAGTGTGGCGCTTATTTGTAACAGTGTTAAAGTTGTTTATACGGCCACCCTCAGTGTGACCTGTATGGCTGTTGACCAAGTAATATATCTTGTCTTTGCAGTCTATTCAATTGAATATAAGTTGAAAAGGATTTGTTGTATTCTCTTTTTATTTACCATTTACACAACGTGACAACTTGACTGCTTTTGTATACGTGCTGCTTCGGTGCCACGACAGAAATAAGAAATAATGCAATTTCAGTTCATTTGTTGCAGACAGCCAGAAGATACAAACATGTTCAAGAGAGTACTAAAAGTTTTACATGTAAAATGCATTTAAACGATGCATGAAATTGATATTTTCCCATTTAACGTCACTTGTACCTACTTTTACTAGCAAAGACTGCAATGGGCAGAGAGGAAAGAGGGAAGGGCCGCCTCTCTACCTCAATTTACGAGCCCAATTGGTTCTGCGACGGAGCGCTTTACTCAAAACACTTGTATCTCAAATCACAGTTTCTCTCTAGAATGAGTTGAAATCAATTAAATTGGTATTTGGTCCCCGCTAAGCTGCACAATTTTAACATGTAACATGCCTTCTGAAAAGAAAAGCTAACTTTTAGATCATTCATTTTGTATGAAAACAATACAGAAGAATGTACTACTAACTACGGTAGTTTTATCAAGTATTTAGGCCTGGGTCATGTAGCCTCAAAAAATAAAAGACATTTACCGTATTTTTCGGAGTAAAAGTCGCTCCGGAGTATAAGTCGCACCGGCCGAAAATGCATAATAAAGAAGGTAGCGGGGGTGTATAATGTAGCCCGGAAGAGTTAGGGCTGCATGGGATTCTGGGTATTTGTTCTGTTGTGTTTATGTTGTGTTACGGTGCATAATAAAGAAGGGAAAAAACATACAGGTAAAAGCCAGTAAATTAGAATATTTTGAAAAACTTGATTTATTTCAGTAATTGCATTCAAAAGGTGTAACTTGTACATTATATTTATTCATTGCACACAGACTGATGCATTCAAATGTTTATTTCATTTAATTTTGATGATTTGAAGTGGCAACAAATGAAAATCCAAAATTCCGTGTGTCACAAAATTAGAATATTACTTAAGGCTAATACAAAAAAGGGATTTTTAGAAATGTTGGCCAACTGAAAAGTATGAAAATGAAAAATATGAGCATGTAAAATACTCAATACTTGGTTGGAGCTCCTTTTGCCTCAATAACTGCGTTAATGCGGCGTGGCATGGAGTCGATGAGTTTCTGGCACTGCTCAGGTGTTATGAGAGCCCAGGTTGCTCTGATAGTGGCCTTCAACTCTTCTGCGTTTTTGGGTCTGGCATTCTGCATCTTCCTTTTCACAATACCCCACAGATTTTCTATGGGGCTAAGGTCAGGGGAGTTGGCGGGCCAATTTAGAACAGAAATACCATGGTCCGTAAACCAGGCACGGGTAGATTTTGCGCTGTGTGCAGGCGCCAAGTCCTGTTGGAACTTGAAATCTCCATCTCCATCTCCATAGAGCAGGTCAGCAGCAGGAAGCATGAAGTGCTCTAAAACTTGCTGGTAGACGGCTGCATTGACCCTGGATCTCAGGAAACAGAGTGGACCGACACCAGCAGATGACATGGCACCCCAAACCATCACCCAACCATGCAAATTTTGCATTTCCTTTGGAAATCGAGGTCCCAGAGTCTGGAGGAAGACAGGAGAGGCACAGGATCCACGTTGCCTGAAGTCTAGTGTAAAGTTTCCACCATCAGTGATGGTTTGGGGTGCCATGTCATCTGCTGGTGTCGGTCCACTCTGTTTCCTGAGATCCAGGGTCAACGCAGCCGTCTACCAGCAAGTTTTAGAGCACTTCATGCTTCCTGCTGCTGACCTGCTCTATGGAGATGGAGATTTCAAGTTCCAACAGGACTTGGCGCCCAGCGCAAAATCTACCCGTGCCTGTGTTATAAATATTACATTTTAAAGTATTCATCGGTCGATAATATCGGCAGCGTTTCCACAGAGTGTTTCCAGAGCCTGAAATGTGGGTGTCAGGGACAGACGCAGAAGGAGATTTTTACAACTAAGTTCTAAAGCTTAGTGATACATCAGATGTATCAGATTTTAGGTGTTTTTTTTTTTTTTACCCTTCGTGTTCATATTTCGCTACGTTTGTTGCATTTTTGTTGCGTTTCTGTCAGGTTAAAACACCGAACTATCTATTACACAAGACAAGAAGAAGGAATCAGGCAGAGACAGAGTTGAATTTTGCTCATGAGGAGAGACGTATTGGGCTGTACACTCAGTTACAGTTTCACCCTACACTCCAAGGTACAGTCCCACATGCTCCTCTATTTATCCGGGAGGTCCCTAGTTAACATCACCGAGGCTGCTTCTGAAGGGAGGGGTAACGCAAGCAGCCCAAGTAGACACAATACATGATTATTCAGAATGGAAATGTGCAGATTTCGCCCTGTCTCTGTTTTGTCTGCGTTGAGGTACTCGATGTCCGTCCTTGGCTGTCAGCAGGCAGGGTCTGGAAACGAACTGCTGACACGAGACAACTCGCAAAGCAAGATTGGAAAAGTACAACTTCAGCACAATTGATAATACCTATAGCAACTGCCTTTAAGCATAAGAGTTGTGTGATAACTTATACGTAATTATTCCTTTTTTTTTCGTTTCGCTTGATTGTAAAATATGTGGATGGAGAGGGGGTGTGACTTTCATATGTTGTCAATATTCAGTGTTTTATCCTTCATAGTTAATATTGTAAATCACACGTTCTTTATTTTCATGTACATTCTGGGTGTCTCATTCAGTAAAAATAATGTAAAAAATGTTTTAAGGCGGTCTGTCATAACATTTTTAGCATTCAGACATTTTGTGTTAGTGTTCCTAGAACTAGATGTATACCGGCTCCCAGACACATTTTTTTTCTCTAAATTTGGCCCCCCGAGGCAAAATAATTGCCCACGCCTGATCTATTAGATAGCTAACATGTTAAGAATGAATCAATAATACAATTATTTACATTGAGTCTATCAGAGTGCTAAAACTGGGCAGCTTTTTATCTACATCAATTAAAGATGCGCGGATAGGCAATTATTTCATCCGCAACCGCATCACAAAAGTCGTCAACCATCCGCCATCCACCCGAACTAACATTTAATCAAAACCGCACCCGCCCGCCATCCGCCCGTTGTTATATATCTAATATAGACGATGCAAGGCATTAGTGAGGTTATAAAGCTTTTGCCTGTTAAAGAAAGGAGACTGATCCAATGTAGCAGAGACATTCAATGCGTGCCACGCTGTCACAGCCCAGACGCACACCAGTGCGCAATCATCTGGGAGCCGCGCTGAGCGCACCTCCAAGCGCGCTCGCGCCACTCAAACTGCTGCTGGCAGCTGCGTTCACACATGCATCTGTAAGCCTTGTTTTAACATCCTGTGGCACTCTTCTGGGATCACGGCGGACGAAACTGCTCATGCTCAGGGTGTTTGTGGAGATTCGGGGTTTTGCACAAATGTGATGCACCATGTTAGATGTCCCGGTTTTGTGACTGTCGTAGACATAAACAGCGTCGCAGCTCTTGCAAATCACGTAGCCAGCATTACTATCATCCTGATTTACAACCTCATAAAAACGAGTCCACGCTGAACTTTTCTGGCCTTTTTTTCCCCTGGTCTTTATTTAGTATTCCCTTTTTTAGTTTGTCGCGTACCACGTTTGCTACCGGCGTTGCCATCTCTTTTTTTTTTCTTCTTCTGTTGTGGCATATGCTGCAGGTGCCTGCTCGTTTTTCGTATGTGGGTAACAACATTTAACTATGTATATATATTTCCGAATTGGTTTAACTGCCACCCGCCTGAATCTATTTAATATCTAATTTTTTTTAATTTCAACCGCCCGACCCGACCCGACGATAAAATCTAATTTTTTTTTATTTCAACCGCCCGACCCGCGGATAATCCGCGGACTCCGCGGTTGTGTCCGCAAACCGCGCATCTCTAACATCAATACAAAATGCTTGTTTTCTGTTTGAGTCGGTTAGATTTTTGTTTTGTTTGTTTTTATTGCTGCTATTTTAACCTGCTTTTTTTTTTAATATACAGGTAAAAGCCAGTAAATTAGAATATTTTGAAAAACTTGATTTATTTCAGTAATTGCATTCAAAAGGTGTAACTTGTACATTATATTTATTCATTGCACACAGACTGATGCATTCAAATGTTTATTTCATTTAATTTTGATGATTTGAAGTGGCAACAAATGAAAATCCAAAATTCCGTGTGTCACAAAATTAGAATATTACTTAAGGCTAATACAAAAAAGGGATTTTTAGAAATGTTGGCCAACTGAAAAGTATGAAAATGAAAAATATGAGCATGTACAATACTCAATACTTGGTTGGAGCTCCTTTTGCCTCAATTACTGCGTTAATGCGGCGTGGCATGGAGTCGATGAGTTTCTGGCACTGCTCAGGTGTTATGAGAGCCCAGGTTGCTCTGATAGTGGCCTTCAACTCTTCTGCGTTTTTGGGTCTGGCATTCTGCATCTTCCTTTTCACAATACCCCACAGATTTTCTATGGGGCTAAGGTCAGGGGAGTTGGCGGGCCAATTTAGAACAGAAATACCATGGTCCGTAAACCAGGCACGGGTAGATTTTGCGCTGTGTGCAGGCGCCAAGTCCTGTTGGAACTTGAAATCTCCATCTCCATAGAGCAGGTCAGCAGCAGGAAGCATGAAGTGCTCTAAAACTTGCTGGTAGACGGCTGCGTTGACCCTGGATCTCAGGAAACAGAGTGGACCGACACCAGCAGATGACATGGCACCCCAAACCATCACTGATGGTGGAAACTTTACACTAGACTTCAGGCAACGTGGATCCTGTGCCTCTCCTGTCTTCCTCCAGACTCTGGGACCTCGATTTCCAAAGGAAATGCAAAATTTGCATGGTTGGGTGATGGTTTGGGGTGCCATGTCATCTGCTGGTGTCGGTCCACTCTGTTTCCTGAAATCCAGGGTCAACGCAGCCGTCTACCAGCAAGTTTTAGAGCACTTCATGCTTCCTGCTGCTGACCTGCTCTATGGAGATGGAGATTTCAAGTTCCAACAGGACTTGGCGCCTGCACACAGCGCAAAATCTACCCGTGCCTGGTTTACGGACCATGGTATTTCTGTTCTAAATTGGCCCGCCAACTCCCCTGACCTTAGCCCCATAGAAAATCTGTGGGGTATTGTGAAAAGGAAGATGCAGAATGCCAGACCCAAAAACGCAGAAGAGTTGAAGGCCACTATCAGAGCAACCTGGGCTCTCATAACACCTGAGCAGTGCCAGAAACTCATCGACTCCATGCCACGCCGCATTAACGCAGTAATTGAGGCAAAAGGAGCTCCAACCAAGTATTGAGTATTGTACATGCTCATATTTTTCATTTTCATACTTTTCAGTTGGCCAACATTTCTAAAAATCCCTTTTTTGTATTAGCCTTAAGTAATATTCTAATTTTGTGACACACGGAATTTTGGATTTTCATTTGTTGCCACTTCAAATCATCAAAATTAAATGAAATAAACATTTGAATGCATCAGTCTGTGTGCAATGAATAAATATAATGTACAAGTTACACCTTTTGAATGCAATTACTGAAATGAATCAAGTTTTTCAAAATATTCTAATTTACTGGCTTTTACCTGTACATAAACAAGGTAATTTTTATTTTATTTTTATTTTTAAGCAATTTGCCTCTCTTTCCTTTTTAAATGAACATTTTTATAGTCGTTTTTAATTTTTGTAACAGCTGAATTAGCAGCACAGTTATAGTATAAATAAATATTTATGAATGAATAAGTCATCTTTGTTTATAAGCACAAGCCTAAACTAAATTAAGCTGCGTTTTAGATCGATGGAAAAATCATAGCCATTAAATATGTGTACGCTTTATAATCCGACTAGTCAACTAATGGTGATGACAAGGCGACTTTCAAAATAGTCGTTAGTCGCAGCCCTATGTCCACTGTGCTTCTATCTTATCGTACATGGCATCAGCATACCTACCTGGTGTGAGTCATTCCCCCGCAGTAAGCTGCTTAGTTTGTTTTGTTGTCACGGTCTTGTTCGCCTCGTAAAGATTTGCATTTCCTGCACTCCACTGGAGGCTTCTGTTGCTTTTTCAAACAAACTTTGCAGCGTGCAGTCATTTTGTTCCACGCCTGTTTCCAAAAAACCAAACAACTACCAACAAAGGTTTCGCCCTAGTTAGTGTCAGCATTAAGATATGTTTTCGTAGGTGTGCCGCTAAGGAAGTAAGGAGGAGGGTGGAATCTACGGAAGAAGGAAAAAATAATAATTTTTTGCTACATTTCTAAATCGTCTTCGACAAAAACTCGAATTTGTCGATACATCACCCATATGGAGTGAAGTTACTGCCAAAACTCCACAAATGTTCCACAAACACCCAAAAGGATTTGTAAGGAGAATAACTTCCTGTTCCACTCAGGATTTAATTCAAAGTCTCCCTACTAACCCACCAGTGCCTCTATGGAAATGCCCCCCTTTACCTCAAATAACTACTCACCCCCAAATCCTCCACACGACACCTCCGCTCCGGACAGGCTAACCTCCTCCAACCTCTTGAGGACAAAGGTACGAACAATGGGAGACCGGGCTTTCTGCTCCGCCGCTCCCAGTCTGTGGAACGCTCTCCCTGACCACCTGAGGGCACCACAGACTGTGGATTAGAGATGCGCGGTTTGCGGGCACAACCGCGGAGTCCGCGGATTATCCGCGGATCGGGCGGATGAAATTTAAAAAAATTAGATTTTATCTGCGGGTCGGGTCGGGTCGGGTGGTTAAAAAAAAATTAGATTTTAAATAGATTCAGGCGGGTGGCAGTTAAACCAATTCGGAAATATATATACATAGTTAAATGTTGTTACCCACATACGAAAATGCACCTGCTGCATATGCCACAACAGAAGAAAAAAAAGCGGAGCGGAGAAGTGACGCCTCGCCGGGGTCCGGGACCGAGGCCCCTTCCCCCGAGAGGGCCCCACCGGGAGCCGTAGCTGAGGCGATCCGCGAGAAGGGCCCGACGCACGTCCAGGGTCACCACCGCGCCCACCGCACCGACACCCCGCCTCGTCCGCCTTCGCCACGGCCGGCGTCACGCGCAGCAGGTAAGCAGCTTACCTGCCCACCACCTCTGTGGCCGGGGGCTCATAACAGGGGTCACTCCGCGCGCTCCGCCCGCGCAGCTTACCTGCCCGCCACCCCTGTTGCCGGGGGCGCGTAACAGGGGTCACTCCGCGCGCAGTGCGCTCACGAAAGGGGTGGGGCTCACCCTGGTTGATATAGACAGCAGGACGGTGGCCATGGAAGTTGGAACCCGCTAAGGAGTGTGTAACAACCCACCTGCCGAATCAACTAGCCCTGAAAATGGATGGCGCTGGAGCGTCGGGCCCATATACCCGGCCGTCGCCGGCAGCGAGACGTGCTTGGAGGTGCGCTCAGCGCGGCTCCCATATGATTGCGCACTGGTGTGCGTCTGGGTCGTGACAGCGTGGCACGCGAATGTCTGTGCTGCATTGGATCAGTCTCCTTTCTTTAACAGGCAAAAGCTTTATAACCTCACTAATGCCTTGCATCGTCTATATTAGATATATAACAACGGGCGGATGTGGGCGGATGCGGTTCTGATCAAATGTTAGATCGGGTGGATTGCGGATGGTTGACGACTTTCTGATGCGGTTGCGGATGAAATAATTGCCTATCCGCGCATCTCTACTGTGGATGCTTTTAAAAAAGGCTTAAAAACCCTTCTTTTTAAAAAAGCCTTCTTTTTTTTTTTAAATATATGCATACTAGTTCTAGCGATTTGTCTGTTCTAGTTTTTATTTTTATTTATTTTTATTATCTTTTTATTTATTTATTTATTTTAATTTTTTTTAATACACTAGCACTTTGAGGTTGTTTACTCAATGTAAAGTGATTTTTACAAATAAAATCTATTATTATTATTATTATTATTAAGTTAAAGCAACTTGCAAGTAGAACAAAAATGTTCTTGAAATTAAAGACAGTTTTCTTCAAGTTTAATACTTTTGGCACTGTTTTTCCACTTTTTGTTCCACACATGCGATTCTTCCATTCTCACCAGCAGCATCCATAATTCACACTCCACAACGACAGGTGGTGCTGCCGAGTCAATTTAAGGGCGACTGACTTACTGATTTTCGGTATCCATCCATCCATCTATCCATCTTCTTCCGCTTATCCGAGGTCGGGTCGCGGGGGCAGCAGCCTAAGCAGGGAAGCCCAGACTTTCCTCTCCCCAGCCACTTCGTCCAGCTCTTCCCGGGGGATCCCGAGGCGTTCCCAGGCCAGCCGGGAGACATAGTCTACCCAACGTGTTCTGGGTCTTCCCCGTGGCCTCCTACCAGTCGGATGTGCCCTAAACACCTCCCGAGGGAGGCGTTCGGGTGGCATCCTGACCAGATGCCCGAACCACCTCCTCTGGCTCCTCTCCATGTGGAGGAGCAGCGGCTTTACTTTGAGCTCCCCCCGGATGGCAGAGCTTCTCACCCTATCTCTAAGGGAGAGACCCGCCACTCGGCGGAGGAAACTCATTTCGGCCGCTTGTACCCGTGATCTTGTCCTTTCGGTCCTAACCCAAAGCTCATGACCATAGGTGAGGTTGGGAACGTAGATCGACCGGTAAATTGAGAGCTTTGCCTTCCGGCTCAGCTCCTTCTTCACCACAATGGATCGATACAGCGTCCGCATTACTGAAGACGCCGCACCGATCCGCCTGTCGATCTCACGATCCACTCTTCCCCTCACTCGTGAACAAGACTCCGAGGTACCTGAACTCCTTTAGGACCAAAACCCTTAAAACAAGTAAAACACTAACATAAAATCTGCTTAGTGAGAAGAATTATCTTACAGACAGAAAATAAGCAAATATCACCCTTATTTGAGATATTTCATCTTACTTAGATTTCAGTGTAAAACTGAAATCCAAACATGGTGTAGCTCTTCCTCTGAATGCAAGTGCTCCTACAGCAGGAATACAAATAGTGTATTACTACAAAATACAAACTCTGGCAAGACACCAACGCACTGCAGGTGATTTTTTTTTTTTTGTCATGAAAAGCGTGTTTATGTCCTTTTTGCGTTGAGCTGTTTAAAAAAGCATAATGTTTAAAACACATTTAATTAAAGCAAACTAGTCATAGTTTTAAAAACTTAAAATTAATCTGTCTCTGGAACCCTTATTAATGGTGACAAATAGAGATGTCTGATAATATCGGACTGCCGATATTATCGGCCGATAAATGCTTTAAAATGTAATATCGGAAATTATCGGTATCGGTTTCAAAAAGTATAATTTATGACTTTTTAAAAGGCCGCTGTGTACACGGACGTAGGGAGAAGTACAGAGCGGCAATAAACCTTAAAGGCACTGCCTTTGCGTGCCGGCCCAGTCACATAATATCTACGGCTTTTCACACACACAAGTGAATGCACCGCATACTTGGTCAACAGCCATACAGGTCACACTGAGGGTGGCCGTATAAACAACTTTAACACTGTTACAAATATGCGCCACACTGTGAACCCACACCAAACAAGAATGACAAACACATTTCGGGAGAACATCCGCACCGTAACACAACATAAACACAACAGAACAAATACCCAGTACCCCTTGCAGCACTAACTCTTCCGGGATGCTACAATATACACCCCCCGCTACCCCCCCTCTAACCTCAACCTCCTCGTGCTCTCTCAGGGAGAGCATGTCCCAAATTCCAAGCTGCTGTTTTGAGGCATGTTAAAAAAAATAATGCACTTTGTGACTTCAATAATAAATATGGCAGTGCCATGTTGGCATTTTTTTTCCATAACTTGAGTTGATTTACTTTGGGCAGCACGGTGGAAGAGGGGTTTGTGCATCTGCCTCACAATACGAAGGTCCTGAGTAGTCTTGGGTTCAATCCCAGGCTCGGGATCTTTCTGTGTGGAGTTTGCATGTTCTCCCCGTGACTGCGTGGGTTCCAAAGACATGCACCTGGGGATAGGTTGATTGGCAACACTAAAATTGGCCCTAGTGTGTGAATGTGAGTGTGAATGTTGTCTGTCTATCTGTGTTCGCCCTGCGATGAGGTTGCGACTTGTCCAGGGTGTACCCCGCCTTCCGCCCGATTGTAGCTGAGATAGGCTCCAGCGCCCCCCGCGACCCCAAAGGGAATAAGCGGTAGAAAATGGATGGATGGATGGAGTTGATTTATTTTGGAAAACCTTGTTACATTGTTTAATGCAGTGTTTTTCAACCACTGTGCCGCGGCACACTAGTGTGCCGTGAGATACAGTCTGGTGTGCCGTGGGAGATGATCTAATTTCACCTATTTGGGTTAAAAATATTTTTTGCAAACCAGTAATCCGCAAATAATGTGTTGTTGTTGAGTGTCGGTGCTGTCTGGAGATCGGCAGACTTACTACGTTATACTCTTCCATATCAGTAGGTGGCAGCAGGTAGCTAATTGCATCGTAGATGTCGGAAACAGCGGGAGGCAGTGTGCAGGTAAAAAAGGTGTCTAATGCTTAAACCAAAAATAAACTAAAGGTGAGTGCCCCTAAGAAAAGGCATTGAAGCTTAGGGAAGGCTATGCAGAACGAAACTAAAACTGAACTGGCTACAAAGTAAACAAAAACAGAATGCTGGACGACAGCAAAGACTTACTGTGGAGCAAAGACAGCGTCCAAAAAGTACATCCGAACATGACACGACAATCAACAATATCCCCACAAAGAAGGATAAAAACAACTGAAATATTCTTGATTGCTAAAACAAAGTAGGTGTGGAGAATAGCGGTCAAGGAAGACATGAAACTGCTACAGGAAAATACCAAAAAAAGAGAAAAAGCCAACAAAATAGGAGCGCAAGACAAGAAGTAAAACACTACACACAGGAAAACAGCAAAAAAGTCCAAATAAGTCAGGGTGTGATGTGACAGTACACCTACTTTGAGACAAGACCTATATTGATGCACGCTTGGTTATGCTTTAAAGTCATATCCAATAATTGCGACAACGACTTTTTACTGTCAATATCGGCTGCTGAGTTTCAGTTTTTAATTATTTCTGCTGGTGGTGTGCCTCCGCATTTTTTCAATGGAAAAAATGTGCCTTGGCTCAAAAAAGGTTGAAAAACACTGGTTTAATGCATCCAGCGGGGAATCACAACAAAATTAGACATAATAATGTGTTAATTCCACCACTGTATATATCGGTATCGCTTGATATCGGAATCGGTAATTAGGAGTTGGACAATATCGGAATATCGGATATCAGCAAAAAAGCCATTATCGGACATCTCTCGTGACAAATTATATCTGTGATTAAGCACAATTAATTTTGAATTAACTATTAACAAAATGTGATCAAATATTTTAATCCTTTGACAGCCTTAGTATTTTACTGGAGATGTCCGATAATAACGGCCTGCTGATATTATCGGCCGATAAATGCGTTAAAATGTCCATCCATCTATCCATTTTCTACCGCAATATCGGAAATTATCGGTATCGTTTTTTTTATTATCGGTATGTTTTTTTTTATTTTTTTTTTATTTTTTAAATAAATCAACATAAAAAACACAAGATATACTTACAATTTGTGCACTAACCCAAAAAACCTCCCTCCCCCATGTATTTCTGTTATTAATATTCTGGTTCCTACATTATATATCTGTCAATACTTGGTCTTGGGTGTTAGCTTTTCCGGGATGCAACGGAAAGTTGGCTCGGGCGAGACGGGAATGTGAGTACATTTTTTATTTAAAGACTATAATTACAAAACAAGGAAGTAAACAAAAGGCGGAGAACAAACTATGAAACCAAACACTTGCACAAAGGCAAAAACTATGAACAACAAAAAACACTAACTGTGGCAATAATAAACAAAACTTACTTGGCATGGACAAAAACGGCATGAAAAAGCGCAGCAAGGGTCATAAGTGTGTGGAGAGTATAAATGCGGGGATGTCGTCAGAACGACAAACTGAAAAGAATGAACTTAAATACTATGGACATGATTAGTGAAAACAGGTGCGCGACTCAAAACGTGAAACAGGTGCGTGACGTGACAGGTGAAAACTAATGGTTGCTATGGTGACAAAACAAAAGTGCACAAAAAGTCCAAAAACCAAAACGAACATGACCAAAACAAAAACATGATCACACAGACATGACAATATCAATATATATCAATACAGTCTGCAAGGGATACAGTCCGTAAGCACACATGATTGTGCGTGCTGCTGCTCCACTAATAGTACTAACCTTTAACACTTCATTTTACTCATTTTCAATTCATTACTAGTTTCTATGTAACTGTTTTTATATTGTTTTACTTTCTTTTTTATTCAAGAAAATGTTTTTAATTATCTTATTTTATATATATATATATTTTTTAAAGTACCTTATCTTCACCATACCTGGTTGTCCAAATTAGGCATAATAATATGTTGATTCCATGACTGTATACAGGTAAAAGCCAGTAAATTAGAATATTTTGAAAAACTTGATTTATTTCAGTAATTGCATTCAAAAGGTGTAACTTGTACATTATATTTATTCATTGCACACAGACTGATGCATTCAAATGTTTATTTCATTTAATTTTGATGATTTGAAGTGGCAACAAATGAAAGTCCAAAATTCCGTGTGTCACAAAATTAGAATATTGTGTAAGGGTTAAATTTTGAAGACACCTGGTGCCACAAACTAATCAGCTGATTAACTCAAAACACCTGCAAAGGGCTTTAAATGGTCTCTCAGTCCAGTTCTGAAGCCTACACAAACATGGGGAAGACTTCAGATTTGACAGCTGTCCAAAAGGCAACCATCGACACATTGCACAAGGAGGGAAAGACACAAAAGGTTATTGCTGAAGAGGCTGGCTGTTCTCAGAGCTCTGTGTCCAAACACATTAATGGAGAGGCAAAGGGAAGGAAAAACTGTGGTCAGAAAAAGTGTACAAGCGATAGGGATCACCGCGCCCTGGTCAAGATTGTGAAAAAAAACCCATTCAAAAATGTGGGGGAGATTCAGAAGGAGTGGACAGCTGCTGGAGTCAGTGCTTCAAGATCCACCACCAAGAGACGCTTGAAAGACATGGGTTTCAACTGCCGCATACCTCGTGTCAAGCCACTGTTGACCAAGAAACAGCGCGAAAAGCGTCTCACCTGGGCTAAGGAAAAAAAGAGCTGGACTGCTGCTGAGTGGTCCATAGTCATGTTTTCTGACGAAAGCAAATTTTGCATTTCCTTTGGAAATCGAGGTCCCAGAGTCTGGAGGAAGACAGGAGAGGCACAGGATCCACGTTGCCTGAAGTCTAGTGTAAAGTTTCCACCATCGGTGATGGTTTGGGGTGCCATGTCATCTGCTGGTGTCGGTCCACTCTGTTTCCTGAGATCCAGGGTCAACGCAGCCGTCTACCAGCAAGTTTTAGAGCACTTCATGCTTCCTGCTGCTGACCTGCTCTATGGAGATGGAGATTTCAAGTTCCAACAGGACTTGGCGCCTGCACACAGCGCAAAATCTAGCCGTGCCTGGTTTACAGACCATGGTATTTCTGTTCTAAATTGGCCCGCCAACTCCCCTGACCTTAGCCCCATAGAAAATCTGTGGGGTATTGTGAAAAGGAAGATGCAGAATGCCAGACCCAAAAACGCAGAAGAGTTGAAGGCCACTATCAGAGCAACCTGGGCTCTCATAACACCTGAGCAGTGCCAGAAACTCATCGACTCCATGCCACGCCGCATTAACGCAGTAATTGAGGCAAAAGGAGCTCCAACCAAGTATTGAGTATTGTACATGCTCATATTTTTCATTTTCATACTTTTCAGTTGGCCAACATTTCTAAAAATCCCTTTTTTGTATTAGCCTTAAGTAATATTCTAATTTTGTGACACCCGGAATTTTGGATTTTCATTTGTTGCCACTTCAAATCATCAAAATTAAATGAAATAAACATTTGAATGCATCAGTCTGTGTGCAATGAATAAATATAATGTACAAGTTACACCTTTTGAATGCAATTACTGAAATAAATCAAGTTTTTCAAAATATTCTAATTTACTGGCTTTTACCTGTATATCGGTTGATATCGGTATCGGTAATTAAAGAGTTGGACAATATCGGATATCGACAAAAAGCCTTTTTTGGACATCCCTATATTTTACCCTTTGGTTTAAACACCTTAGGGACAGCACTTTTCCTGACTTTCGTGCTGCTTTTAATACTTTTTTGTGGACTTCATGAATCTGCACTGCAACCACGTATTTTTTTTCCATTGTGGGATTAAAAAGAAAGTCTATCCTTCACTCACTTTTTTCATTCCCTTGGTTGGAATAACAAAGTTGTGTGGAAATAGACTAAATGTCACGTGTGCTGGTGTGACAATAAAGTACCTTGAGTGGTGAACATTCTCTGTTACATTGCAGCGATAACGACTGGGACGCCGCAGCCTCATTACGGTTCCCCCCCTCGGGCTATGTTCCTTGTCCTTTTTTCTATTCTGCGTGCTTGTGCAACAGCCTAATTAGTTTTGGCCTACTTTGATGTCAGATGGGTTTTCTTCATGTGTTTTTTTTTCTTGTCTCCATTGTGTGGTTAAAACAAAAAGTGTGACAGGAATAATTTGCTTCTGATAATCAAATCAATGGGCATCTGCCCACTGGTTAATCCTGTGGCTATTTTCAGATTAGTGGTGTGTAAAATCAGTGTCGCCACATGCTGTGATAGGGGTGGGGCTAGAGATAAGGGTGTCCAATGTCCGGCCTGGGGGCCAATTGCCTTCCACAGCTTGTTTTTTTTAATAAGTATACATACAGCAATGTTAAAGGGGAACATTATCACAATTTCAGAATGGTTAAAACCATTAAAAATCAGTTCCCACTGGCTTATTATATTTTTCGAAGATTTTTTCAAAATTTTACCCATCACGCAATATCCCTAAGAAAAGCTTCAAAGTGCCTGATTTTAACCATCGTTATAAACACCCGTCCATTTTCCTGTGACGTCACATAGTGATGCCAACACAAACAAACATGGCGCATAGAACAGCAAGCTATAGCGACATTAGCTCGGATTCAGACTCGGATTTCAGCGGCTTAAGCGATTCAACAGATTACGCATGTATTGAAACGGATGGTTGTAGTGTGGAGGCAGGTAGCGAAAACGAAATTGAAGAAGAAACTGAAGCTATTGAGCCATATCGGTTTGAACCGTATGCAAGCGAAAATGACGAAAACGACACGAGAGAAAGCGAGGACGAATTCGGCGATCGCCTTCTAACCAACGATTGGTATGTGTTTGTTTGGCATTAAAGGAAACTAACAACTATGAACTAGGTTTACAGCATATGAAATACATTTGGCAACAACATGCACTTTGAGAGTGCAGACAGCCCAATTTTCATCAATTAATATATTCTGTAGACATACCCTCATGTCAGCAGGCCAGGGAAGCTAGGGTCGATATTCTTCTCTTGATCATCTTCGGGACGGTGTGAGCCAAGACATCCATGGGGTTTAGCTCGCTCGTCTGCGGGAACAAACTGCCGCCATTGCTTGCCGTGCTAGCGAGGTCCTTTGTCCCTGAATTGCTCACACACTCCGGCAGATTCAATGGGGGTCTGGCGGCAGATTTCTTTGACTTTATGGTTGGAAATGCATCTGCTTTGAGTGTCGCAGGATATCCACACATTCTTGCCATCTCTGTCGTAGCATAGCTTTCGTCGGTAAAGTGTGCGGAACAAACGTCCAATTTCTCGCCACTTTCGCATCTTTGGGCCACTGGTGCAACTTGAATCCGTCCCTGTTCGTGTTGTTACACCCTCCGACAACACACCGACGAGGCATGATGTCTCCAAGGTACGGAAAACAGTCGAAAAAAACGGAAAATAACAGAGCTGATTTGACTCGGTGTTTGAGAAAATGGCGGATTGCTTCCCGATGTGACGTCACAACCGAGAGCGAATAATAGAAAGGCGTTTAATTCGCCAAAATCCACCCATTAAGAGTTCGGAAATCGGTTAAAAAATTATATGGTCTTTTTTTCTGCAACATCAAGGTATATATTGACGCTTACATAGGTCTGGTGATAAAGTTCCCCTTTAATATTTGCTTACATGTCCTTTGGCAAATTTCACTGCAATAAGGCGCTTTTGGTAGCCATCCACAAGCTTCTGCTTGAATTTTTGACCACTCCTCTTGACAAAATTGGTGCAGTTCAGCTAAATGTGTTGCTTTTCTGACATGGACTTGTTTCTTCAGCATTGTCCACACGTTTAAGTCAGGACTTTGGGAAGGCCATTCTAAAACCTTCATTCTAGCCTGATTGAGCCATTTCTTTACCACTTTTGAGGTGTGTTTGGGGTCATTGTCCTGTTGGAACACCCAACTGTGCCCAAGACCCAACCTCCGGGCTGATGATTTTAGCTTGTCCTGAAGAATTTGGAGGTAACCCTCCTTTTTCATTGTCCCATTTACTCTCTGTAAAGCAGCAGTTCCATTGGCAGCAAAACAGGCCCAGAGCATAATACTACCACCACCATGCTTGACGGTAGGCTTGGTGTTCCTGGCATTAAAGGCCTCACCTTTTCTCCTCCAAACCTATTGCTGGGTATTTGTTTCATCTGACATCACATGGACAAAGATAAGACCTTCTGGAGTTGTATTATTTTCTCAAAACTAGTATTCATCCACTTGTTGATTAGACTTAGACTTAGACAAACTTTATTGATCCACAAGGGAAATTGTTCCACACAGTAGCTCAGTTACAAAGGATGGAAAGGGTAAGGATATTTAATTGATTTTATATATTTATTTTAGTTGTATTTAATTTAGTATTAATAGCTGGTTATTGTCTGATGTAAAATCATATTCTTGAAATGTAATAAGCACTTATTCTTCTCTTGTATTGATACTTTACATTAGTTTTGGGCGATACTACAGATTTGGGTATCAATCCAATACCAAGTAGTTACAGGGCAACATTGGTCATATCGTTACTGATACTGATACTGATAATGTATGTATGTATGTATGTATGTGTATGCTTTCTTTAGTACTATTATCTTGTGTTAATCATATAGCGTTGTTTTTTTGTTTTTTGTTGTTGTTGTTGTGCTTGCTACCATGTTTCATCATTCCATGTATATACTGTCCTCTGGACCCCCCCATCAAAAGCTTCTTCTATCTTATTTGGGGGACCTTTTCACGTACCAACATCTTTAAATGATGACATTCACTACTATTGTAATTGCTATATGGTATTGTGAATAAACTTGAAACTATAAAACTAAACTATACTAATAATTAAAAAAAATAACCATTATAATCAGTAGGGGTGTAATGGTACGTGTATTTGTATTGAACCGCTTCGGTACGGGGGTTCCGGTTCGGTTCGGATGTGTACCGAACGAATTTCCACACGGACATATTAAGTAGCGTAACGCACGTTGTGTAAACAATGCACACCGAGGCACAACACACGGCATGCTAGCAGCTAACGGGCTAGGATAGACTGACCATACGTCCTCTTTTCACCGGACATGTCCTCTTTTGCGGAGCTGTCAGGGCGGAGTTTCTTAAATGCCTCAAATGTCCGGCATTTTGAGTTAGGGTTGCGTGTATTTTCAATGTGCGTTCAGGGTTAAGAAGGGGTTAAAAACAAAACAAAGTGTGTGCGCAGCAGCATTGGTGAGGGAGGGGCAGAGACAGAGAGAGAGAGAGAGTTATGATAAACGCGCATGCGTCGCCAGGCTCTGCTTTTTATCCATAGATTTATCACATTTAATTTGTATTATCTATAGCAGGGGTGTCAAAAGTGTGCCCCGAAGGCCATTTGCGGCCCACAGCTAATGTTTTAAAGGCCCACGGCACATTCTAAAAATACTATTAAAATAAACAAAAACATAACAAAAATGAAATAAAAAAAGCTTAAAGGTTAAATGTCATTTAGAAAAAGTTGCAATGTTGACTAATAAAACAAAACAGTTTTTTTTTCTCTTTCAAACTGTCATTGCTCAAAACATAATATTGAATCAAAATCAATGTTATTATGAATTATTGACCTATCCAAGGTTCCCATTACTTCACATCAAATATTCCACTAAGAAAAATATTTGTGGTGGAAGATTTTGCAAATTTGGTAAATAAATAACCCCAAAATTTGTATTTTGTTGTTTTCTTGCTGTACCGAAAATGAACCGAACCGTGACCTCTAAACCGAGGTACGTACTGAACCGAAATTTTTGTGTACCGTTACACCCCTAATAATCAGACAAATACACAGGATGGCGGTCTAACAATAGCAATTAAATATTCATAATATATATATATATATATATATATATATATATATATATATATATGTATATACCGTATTTTCCGCACCATAAGCCGCCCTGGGTTATAAGCCGCGCCTTCAATGAACGGCATATTTCAAAACTTTGTCCACCTATAAGCCGCCCCGTGTTATAAGCCGCATCTAACTGCGCTAAAGGAATGTCAAAAAAACAGTCAGATAGGTCAGTCAAACTTTAATAAT